>NC_091295.1:27326373-27626373 GCF_038502225.1 Cherax quadricarinatus | reverse complement strand
TCCCTGAATCCCTTCATAAATGTTACTTTGCTCACACTCCATTCATCTCCATTCACTCATATCAAATACACTCATGCATAGTTGCTGGAAGTCCAAGCCCCTAGCACACAAAACCTCCTTTACTCCCTCCCTACAACCTTTTCTAGGCTGACCCCTACCCTACTTTCCCTCCACTACAGATTTATACACTTGAAGACATTCCATTTTGTTCCATTCTTTCTACATGTCCAAACCACCTCAACAACCCTTCCTCATCCCTCTGGACATCAGTTTTGGCAATCCCTTACCTCCTCCTAACTTACAAACTACGAATTCTCTGCTTTATATTCACACCACACATTGCCCTCAGACATAACATCTCCACTGCCTCCAGCCTTCTCCTTGCTGCAACATTCATCACCCATGCTTCACACCCATATAAGAGCATTGGTAAAACTATACTCTCATACATTCCCCTCTTTGCTTCCAAGGACAAAGTTCTTTGTCTCCACAGACTCCTAAAGTGCACCGCTCACCCTTTTCCCCTAATCAATTCTACGATTCACCTCATCTTTCACAGACCCATCCGCTGACACGTCCACTCCCAAATATCTGAATACATTCACCTCCTCCATACTCTCTCCCTGCAATCTGATATCCAATCTTTCATCACCTAATCTTTTTGTTATCCTCATAACCTTACTCTTTTCTATATTCACTTTTAATTTTCTTCTTTTACATACCCTACCAAATTTATCCACTAACCTCTGCAACTTCTCTTCAGAATCTCCCAAAAGCAGTCATCAGAAAAAAGCAACTGTGACAACTCCCACTTTGTGTTTGATTCTTTATCTTATAACTCCACACCTCTTGCCAAGACCCTCACATTCACTTCTCTTACAACCCCATCTATAAATATATTGAACAAGCACGTTGACATCACACATCCTTGTTTAAGGCCTACTTTTACTAGGAAAAAATCTCCCTCTTTCTTACATACTATAACCTGAGCCTCACTATCCTCGTAAAAACTCTTCACTGCTTTCAGTAGGTAAGTAGGTATTTTATATATACTGTACTCTGAAAATTATACATATGTGTACCTGTACCTAAATATACTTACTGTGCTCGCGGGCAGGTACACATTAAAAGCACTAAGAGTCTCTCTACTCTTGATGCCATATAATCTTTTGGGTGCATTAAATGTCGTACAGTAGGGCCCCACTTTATGGCACTTCTCTTTACAACGTTCCGCTAATACGGTCATTTCAAATTATGACCAAAACTCTCTCTACGGCTCCCCCCACCTGACCTAATATGGTCACCATGCCCCACCCGGTTTGTTTACATTCTCTGTGAGATCCGTAAGCACTAAGTCTCTCCATTATACGTATCTGTAAACTCCAAAATTTCAAGTGTTTTTAAAAGTTATTTTATATTTTATAAATACTCTGATAATTATACTTAAGTATACCTGTACCTAAATAAACTACACACTGTGCTGGCATGTAGGTACATATTAAAATCAGTAAGAGTGTCTTATGTCTTGAGATGTCACATTAGTAATGATAATAATAATCACCGAGTCTCATTAAATGTCGTATATTACGTTAATACACACATCTTCATTAATCCATCCATGACTTTTTTTCAAAATTATATAATAAACATGATATATAATATATAAAGATGATAAATACACCCCACAATAGAATAAATAAACATAAATATGAGATGTGGGAGCCAGACTTTTATGAGTGACAGCAAGAATTAACATTTTCTCTAATCCAACATCAGAGAAAATGCGTTACTGGGGGTAACTGTAAAAAATTATTCCTTTTGTATGTAAGTTTATTCAGGTATACACAAATACAGTTACATAGATTATCATACATAACAGCATATGTGTAGAGAACCTAGGATAACCCAAAAAAGTCAGTGAGACTTATTTCCATTGTCTTCACTCAGAGCATCATTTCTTCTAAAAATGGTGTTACATGAGAATGGGAGTGTTCTTTATTTATTCTACCGTATCAGCAGGCATGCATGAGCATGTTCGTTAGGAGTGAATGGAGACAAATGGTATTTGGGACCTGATGATCTGTTGGAGTGTGAGCAGGGTAATATTTAGTGAAGGGATTCAGGGAAACCAGTTATTCTTATATAGCCGGACTTGAGTCCTGGAAATGGGAAGTACAATGCCTGCACTCTAAAGGAGGGGTTTCAGGATATTAGCAGTTTGGAGGGATATGTTGTGTATCTTCATATGTATATGCTTCTAAACTGTTGTGTTCTGAGCACCTCTGCAAAAACAGTGATTATGTGCGAGTGAGGTGAAAGTATTGAATGATGACCCTACAGTAAGACTACAGATATTTTAACCCTTTGAGGGTTTTCGTCGTACTAGTACGTCTTACGCGTAGGGGTTTTTGACGTACTAGTACTCATAAATTCTAGCGGCCTCAAATCTAGTGGGAGAAAGCTGGTAGGCCTTCATATGAAAGAATGGGTCTATGTGGTCAGTGTGCACAGTCTAAAAAAAATCCTGCAGCACACAGTGCATAATGAGAAAAAAAAAACTTTGACCATTTTTTTTTAATAAATCAGCGACTTTGCAGTGTATTTTCGTATGGTATTTATTGTTGTATTCTAGTTTTCTTGGTCTCATTTTATAGAATGGAAGACATATTACAGAAATTGAGATGATTTTGACTGGTTTTACAAAGAAAGGTGCCTTGAAATTGAGCTCAAAGTAGCAGAAATGTTCGATTTTTACCAAACTTCAAAAGTAAACAAATCGTGCCAAGCGTGCAATACACGTCAACTGGTGAGTCTAATATTCTTTCACAAGTGCACCAATAATATTTATACCATTTTTTACACTAATGCAGTAGTCTGCATAACAGTAAATCTTATATTTTTTGTGAAAATAAAAATTCAAAGTGGAAAGCAAAAGAATATAAGAGGGGCCTTGAGACATGACTAATGACTAGAGGAAATGTCATTTTAGTGCCAGGAATGTCTTTCTTGTTTATTCTGGACCCTATTCGGAAATTGGCATCTTTTGAAATTTGTGTGAAATTGGCAAAATTGCTAAATTCTGACCACTGTACTGGATAGTAGAATTTCATAAATGAGTGGTTTCTTGCACCCATTCGATAGAAAAAATGGAGTTCTATCGAAATATTCATGTTTTTTGTCGACTAGTACAGTGAAATTGGCCGAAAATGGGGCTCAAAGTGGGCAAAATCGCCGATGCGTAAACATCGCCGAGACCGCTAACTTTGCGAGAGCATAATTCCGTAAGTTTTCTATCAAATTTCAAACTTTTGGTGTCTTTATGATCGGGAAAAGATTCTCTATCTTTTCATAAGAGAAAATAATTTTTTTTTTTTTTTAAATTTGGCCGACCCTGAGAACGAGTTTCGGAGAGGGCCTGTCGACCCTCAAAGGGTTAAGGTAAGTAATGAGTGAACTGAATGTGCATTTTATCACTCTGGTATGCTTAAATATCATAGAATATTATGTGTGGGTGGGGTGGCCTGGTATGGTAGCCTGGCTGGCTACCATACACACCACACTTGATTTCTTACAATAAATACTACTCATCTCACCCTAGATTAAGACTACAAATATTTTAAGGTAAGTAATGAGCGAACTGTATATGCATTTTATCGCTCTGGGATGCTTAAATGTAATAGAATATTATGTGGCCTGGTATGGTAGCCCGGCTGACTACCATACACACCACACTTCATTTCTTACAATAAATACGTCTTGCCTCACCCTATTTTAAGGTAAGTAATGAGTGCATTATGTATTTTACTTTTTTATTGTTTTTTTGATGCCTGGTTCTATTGCTAACTTGATATATGTTAGTGTAAACTTGTTATCTAGTATTTGTATGCATTTATAAGGGAAAAAAAAGGGTGTTCCACTTTACGGCGATTTCTGCTTTACGGCAGTAGCCTGGAACCTAACCTGCCGTGTAAGTGGGGCCCTACTGTATATTACATTAATATAGACATTTCCATTAATCTATTATGATATTTTTTTTCAAAATTATATAATAAACATGCTACATAATATATAAACACAATACATACACACACAGTATAAAAATTGACATGTATATTTGTTTACGAAGTGGTTGGAGGGAGGGTCGGAAGAATTGCCTTTTCTCTAGTCAAACACCAGTAACTTAACTAGAAATTTATTCCTTTTGTATGCCTTCACTGTATCTATAGCTATTCACGACCCTTGTGGGTTTAGCACTTCTTTTTTATTATGATTATAATAATTTGTAATAATAATTTGTAATAATAACTTGTAATAATAATTTGTCAGAGCATCATTCCTTCTAAAAATTACATGAGAATGGAAGTGTTGGTCTTTATTTATTCTACTGCACCACTGCAGAGACAACTTGTACACAATGAAAGGTGTTTGTATGAACATGTATCAACCATAACCAGACGGTTTGTTTACATAAGTACTCACTCTGCAGCTCTGCCATCTTACTCGTTCTCTCTCTCGTTTACATTAAGACTACAAATATTTTAAGGTAAGTAAGAAGTGTACTGTATGTGCATTTTATCGTTCTAGGGCACTTTAAATGTCGTAGTATTATTATTATTATAATCAAAAAGAAGCGCTAAGCCACAAGGGCTATACAACGCTGCAGGGTAGGGAAGAAAGCGAGGGTATTGGATGGCAGAAGGGAGGAGGGATGATCAGTAGGTTACAGAAAACAGCGGGGCAGGGGATAGTACAGGGGTAGAGGGTAGCAAGAGATTGAAGTAGAAAGGGCTGAAGGTATCAGAATTTGTGAAGTAAGTCAGTTGTTGTCAAAAAGTCAATGAGAGAGTCTGGATGAAAGGTGGGTCCATCAGCGAGAAGGGAAGGTAGAGAGAGCAGCAGAGCGAAGACGATGACAGAGGTAAATTCTGCGTGCTCGTTGATAAAGTGGGCAGTCCAACAGAATGTGGCTGACTGATAATGGAACTTGGCAATTCTCACAGAGAGGAGCAGGGCGCCTCTCCATGAGATATCCATGACTAAGACGAGTATGGCCAATGCGAAGACGGGAGAGAGTAGTCTCCCAACCTCGACACTGGTGATAAGAAGACGGCCAATAGCCTATACTCGGTTTAATAGATTGAAGTTTGTTGCCGAGCATAGTAGACCAACGTTGTTGCCAACGGGTGTGAAGTTGGGAAGATATTGCAGCAAAATAGTCCGTAAATGGAATACCTCTACATGAAACTGGTAGGTCATGTACTGCTGACCGCACAGCAGTGTCTGCCTGTTCATTGCCCTGTACATCAACATGACCAGGGACCCAACGAAAAACAATACCTTTATGCTTGGTAAAGATGCGGCGTAGCCAAAGTTGGATACGGAGGACTAAGGGGTGAGGTGTATCAAATTTCTGTATAGCCTGTAAAGCACTAAGGGAGTCTGAGACAACCACAAATGATGACACAGGCATAGATGCAATACGGATAAGTGCTGTAAGGATGGCATACAATTCAGCAGTAAAAATACTAGCCGAAGATAGTAAATGCCCTTGTACGACGCTGTCCGGAAACATTGCTGCGAATCCTACGGTGTCAGAAGACTTAGAGCCATCTGTGTACACAGCAATGGCATGAGAATGAGAGTGAAAGTGGTCAAGAAAAAGAGAGCGGGAAGCGACCGTAGACAGTTGGGCTTTCGAGCAAGGGAGGGAGAAAGAACAGACTCGAACAGCTGGAACTTCCCAGGGGGGTAGGGAAAAGTGAGATGCTACATGTACATAGAAAGGTGGTAATTGAAGAGAAGACAAGAGCGAATGAAGGCGAAGAGAGAAGGGACGGAGTAAACAGGGGCGGTGAACAAATAAAGAATGTCTACTAATATCAGTGACCATTCTATAAATGGAAGGATTGCGGAGATCATGAGAGCGTACATAGTAGCGAAGGCAATGGGCATCATGGCGATCGGATAAGGATGGAACGTTCGCTTCTGCATAGAGGCTCTCGACAGGGGAAAAGCGAAAAGCACCAAGGCATAAACGTAATCCTTGGTGATGAATGGGGTTAAGGCTAGAGAGAGTAGCAGGAGATGCCGCTGAATAGATCTGGTCACCACAATCAAGTTTTGATAAGATAAGGGTGGAATGTAGGCGAAGGAGGGTTCGACGATCAGCTCCCCATGAAAGATGAGCAAGGGTTTTAAGAAGGTTCAGCCGGCTGTGGCAAGTTGCCTTCAGAGAGGTAATGTGAGGTTTCCAGGATCAAAGAGGAGGCCCAGAAACTTGACTGTATCACATTCAGGGATACGGGAGCCATAGAGGTACAAAGGATGATCGGAGATGACAGAGCATCTAGTGAAAGTAATTTGGTGGGTTTTAGTGCTGGAAAATTTAAACCCACGTGTGGTAGCCCAATTGGAAACACGGTCGACTGCATGCTGGAGAGAAACTGTAATAAGGTGACAGTCAGAGTGATGACCAAATATTTGATGGAAGACTAGAGGCCAAATCATTAATAGCAAGGAGAAAAAGTGTTGTGCTCAGAACACATCCCTGGGGGACACCTTCAGCTTGGATAAAGTCCGGGGAGAGCACATTATTAACCCGAACACGGAAATGCCTGTCAGTTAAAAAGTTCTTAAGGAAGGATGGTAGATTGCCTCGAAGGCCTAAGGAGTGGGCTTGGGCTAAAATATTATACCTCCAAGTTGTCATATGCCTTCTCAAGGTCAAAAAATATGGCAATAACTGAGTGGTTATTCGCAAAGGCATTACAAACATACGTATCCAAGCGTAGTAAGGGGTCTATGGTAGAACGTCCCTTACGAAAGCCATATTGACGAGTGGAGAGACTGTTGTGTGTCTCTAAATACCACACTAAACGTCTATTTACTAGGCGTTCCATCACTTTGCAAACTGCACTGGTAAGAGCAATGGGACGATAGTGGGAGGTTTCATGTCCCGTAGTGCCTGGTTTGCGGAAAGGGAGAACAATGGCGGATTTCCACAGCTGTGGAAGAAATCCTTGTGACCAAATAAGATTGTAAAGGCATAATAGGAATGCAAGGGCTGACTGATGTAAATGTTGTAGCATACGAATATGAATGTCGTCTGGCCCAGCTGCTGATGATCGGCAAGCTGAGAGTGTTGCCTCCAGTTCGTGAAGTGTAAAAGGCACATTATACTGTTCTTCTCTGAGAGAAGAAAAGTCCAAGGGTGCTAACTCTCTGGCAGACCTTGAGGAAAGAAATGAGGGGCATAGATGGAGTCCCTGAGAAATACAGACCAGATGATTGCCAATTTCATTGGCAACATCTAGTGGGTTTGCTATATCAACACCGGCAACCCGCAGAACAGGAGCCGGGTCAGGAGAATATTTACCACTCAGTTTTCGTACTTTTTTCCAGACTGCACTCATAGAGGAAGCTGAGGTGATGGTGGAGACATAATCTCGCCAGCAAGTGCGTTTAGCGTCACGGATGACACGGCGAGCGATCGCACGCTTCTGCTTAAATTCAAGAAGTCTCTCTGTGGTTCTATTGTACCGGTACCTGCCCCATGCAGTGCGTTTCAAACGTACTGCACAAGCACAAGCAGGAGACCACCAAGGCACGCATTCTGAGAATGCCTGCCCGAAGTTTGGGGTATAGAATGAGAAGCTGCTGTTAAAACGGAGGACGAGAAGAGGTGTAAAAGCTCATCAATGGAGGACGAAGAAGGAACCTCTCTAAAAACAGTTAGGTGTGAGTAAAGGTTCCAATTTGCCTGATCAAATTGCCAGCGTGGGATGCGAAGAGGTGGTGAATATGAAGGGGAAGTAAGAATGATTGGGAAATGATCGCTGTCATGTAAGTCCGGAAGAACAGACCAAGTGAAGTCTAATGCGGCGGAGGAAGAGCAGACTGAGAGATCGATGCAAGAGAGAGTGTGAGTCCGAGGATCAAAATGGGTGTGAGTACCTGTATTTAAAACATGGAGGGGGTGGGTGGCAAGAAAAGCCTCTAACTGAATGCCACGGGAATCACAGTGAGACCCCCCCCCCCCCCCCCCGAGGAAATGGTGGGCATTAAAATCACCAAGTAACAGAATCGGTGGTGGTAATGACGAAACAAGAAAGGCAATATCCGGAATAGATAATGCCCAAGAAGGAGAGAGATATAAAGAACAGAGCGTATACCACCTATGTAAGTGGATACGGGCTGCTGTGTAATGCAGCGAAGTACGAACAAATAGCTGATGGTACGGAATATCAGTGCGTAGAAGAAGGGCACTTTCATTAAAGGTCCCATCAGGAAAAGGATCTGAAGAATACAATAAATTATAGCCTGAGATGGGAGAGATAACAGCAGAGTGTAATTTTGGTTCCTGTAAGCAAACACCAACAGGGGAAAACCGGGAGAATAACATCTGAAGCTCGCCCCGATTACCCCTGAGGCCGCGTATATTCCACTGTAAATAGGCCATGATAAAGATACCTGAAATCTGCAGGTAAGGGTTCCTACGGACTAGAGGGGTTAGAAAAGTCCACATGCGGAGGCAGTGGAAAACGTTCAAGCAGCGAAGGAACGGTGCGCTGTGAAGAAAGGAGTTGCGCAGATGGAGTAGAGGAGAGAGAAGGAGCGGAGGGTGGATCAGTGTCCATTGATGGTTTGGTCTCTGCAATATAATCAGAGATTGCTTCAAGTGTTTCAGAATTCAGAGACGTCGTATGGGAGACAATATTGGAAATGGTAGGGGGAGGATGAGTAAAGATTGGAACTGTAATGGACTGTACCAAGGTAGGGGGGGACGGAAGGGTGGAGGGAACTGGAGAAGCGTGGAAGGGGACAGAAGAGGCAGAAACCTGGGAGGTGGCAGAAGAGGAAGAAACTTGGGAGGGAACAGGGGAGGAAGGTACAGTACGAGGAGGAGGGTGAACCTCTACACTTGTAACAGAGCCAGTGAGAGGGGGAGAACCAGGTACAGAGACAGGGAAGGGAAAATGAGGAGGTGGAAGATGGGTAGGAGGTGTTAACGGACCTTTTTGTTGACTTTTGAGAAGTAGAGGGACGATTGGGAGGAGGTGTCATACGAGATCTCGTCGCTACTGAGGCTTGTGAGAGAGAACACGAAGAAGCAAGATCAGACTGAGACGTTGAAGTAGGGACGTCTGAGCCGAGGACAGCAAAAGAATTAGCTACAGGAGTGACTATGGGAGAGGTAACACAGAGGTGGGTGCAGAAGATGGGATACCAGAAGTGGGGGGACGTTTTGAAACACGGGAATAAGAAACACGAGGTAGTCTCCCTTGGAGGCGGAGATGAGAAACTGCCATGGCATAAGGGAGACCTTCTGCCTCTTTGAGGTAACGGATTTCCCGCTCGTTTAAGTAGACTTGACAACGGCGAGAGTACGAAGGGTGAGCCTCATGACAATTAAGGCAAGAGGGAGGTCGATTGCAAGAAGTATTAGAATGGTCATCGGCACCACAGACTGGGCATTCGGCGATAGATCTGCAATATTTCGCTGGATGGCCAAATCGCCAGCAATTTCTACACTGTTGCGGTGTAGGGATCACCTTTCGAACTTGTAACCGATGTCCTGCTACATAAACTGAGGATGGGAGTTCACGGCTGTCAAAAGTTAAACGAGCCACATTGCTAGGGTATCGTCTCCGCCTGTGGGCAGGAAGAACGTAAGTGTCTACCTTGAGGATTGGGAGATCTTGGAGTTCCAGCTGTTCAAGAATGTCAGTGCCACATGTCTGGAAATTTTGTTGAACTATGGTATGGGGCAGAATGACGGTACCACTACAAGAATTGAGGGAATGATGCTTTTCAATAGTTACAGGAACAGTATTGATATGGGAAAGACAAGAAAGCTCATGAGCCTGGGTAGCATTCTGTACGGTGACGATGCGCGTACCGCTCTTAAGAGCATGAAAAGAAATATCTTTACCAACATGGCGTAGGAGTGCCTTGCCAATACTGTGGTCAGAAAGATAGGCAGTAGAGGAAGTCGGTCGTAAAGTGAAGAATTTAGTCCATTGTGCAGTCTGAAACTGAGCGTGGAAAGGTAGTGAAGGACGTGTCGATCTTTTCTGAGAAGAATGAGAAGTATCATCAGCAGGTAATTGTCGTTGTCGTTTAGGAGTGGGACCAGAGTTGGTCCGACGTGGAACGGGCCGGCGATTTGAAAATTGCCGCACCGTAGAGGGAAAGGCCGGAAGCATAGTCAGAGGAGAGCGAAGGTCAGATAAATCGAAGGAGTCAGTCGAGGCCTCAGTACCTGAAGCGGGTGAGGAAACAGCACCGGCAAGAGGTACAGAGGCATGAGGAGTGTCTGAAGAGTGGTCCAAAGACGAGGCGGGGTCAGAACGGGGTGCGGTATCAAGAAGGGGCCCGGGGGTAGCAGGTTCATGGACTAGGGCTGCCATGGTTAGGTTACTTCTTTCTTTTTGTTTTTACGAAAAAAAAAGAAAGAAGAAAAGAAAATAAAAATAAAAAAAGAATAAAAAAAAAGGGGGGACCGGGGAGGGATAGTTCCTAGGAGGAATGAAAGGGCCAGAAATCTCCCTCCGTGCCCAAGAGGACCTCAGCACCGCAAGTAGCGCAGATGCAGCATGGAACCCATGCCATACCCTACCCATCATGCCAGTAAACCGGCAATCCGGGATAACAACCTCACATCTGCCGAGCTACCTCGGTGGACAAAAGAGAGGGCGGCCGGAAATCCGCCACAAAGCATACCTCCTTCGGCCACCACCCCCGGAATCCGAAAGGTGGCTTCCAGAGTTACACCCGTCGCCCGAGAGACACCCAAAGCCACCCTCCGGGATACCGGAGAGGGATCAGGACATCCCCAGGCAATCCAGAGTCCACGGCAAACTACGGCACCGCCAAGAACCTCAACGGAATGGGATGGACCCCGGTACCCTTTCCCCTACCTAGGAACTAGCGTGCCTGTGGGGAAAAAAAAAAAAACCAAAGGCCAAAAAGGAAAGGAAAAAGGGGAGGATGGGGAGGAGGAGGAGGAGGAGGAAAGGAAAAAGGGGAGGATGGGATAGGGAACGGGGGATTGGGGGGTAATTAGGTTCGGTCTGAGGAAGTAGACCGACAGGTCTAATTCCTCAGACCAAGAGCCTCTTCACCATGCCAAGGAGCCCCCCTTGAAGAGGAAATGTCGTAGTAGGTGGTGGTGGCTAGGCGGGATGCAATACCCTACCTCCCACATGATTTTCTACAAATAAATACTTTTCACTTCTCACCCTACATTAAGACCACAAATATTTTAAGGTAAGTAATGAGTGTACTGTACGTATATGCATTTTATCTCTCTAGGGTGCTTCAAGTGTCGTAGTATATTATGTGTGGGTGGGGTGGCCAGGAGGGCTACCCACACCTGACTTCTTACAGTAAATATTACTCGGCTTTTGCCTTACATTAAGGCTACAAATATTTTGAGGTAAATAATGAGTGTACTGTGTGTGTATTTTTTTTTTAATGCCTAGTTCTATTGCTAACTTAATATATGTTAGTGTAAATTTGTTATCTGGTATTTATATGCATTTTTAAGTGGAAAACAATGGCATTGTGCTTTCCGGCGATGTCTGCTTTCCGGCAGTAACTTGGAACCTAACCTTCCGTATAAGTGGGGCCCTACAGTATGTCTCATCTAGCCTAGGAATCAGTCTTGAGGCTCTGGATTCCATGTGTAATGACTTTGTGATTTATTATAATTTCCTCCTCTTCAAGGGGGGCTTCTTGGCACGGTGAAGAGGCTCTTGGTCTGAGGAATTAGACCTTTTGGTCTCCTTCCTCAGACTGAACCTAATTACCACCCAATCCCCTCTTCCCTATCCCATCCCCCTTTTTCTTTCCCTCCTCCTTTCCCCATCCCTTCCCTATCACCTTCCTGTTTTCTGCCTTTGGGATTCTTTTCCACAGGGTAGGGGGACGGGCACCATGGTCCATCCCATTCTGTTGAGGTCCGTGGTGGTGGTGTAGTGTGCTGTGGAATCTGGATCACCTGGGGATGTCCCACTCCCTTTCCGGTCTCCTGGGGGGGGGGTGTGACTTTGGGTGTCTTTCGGGTGACGGGTGTATCTCTGGAAGCTGCCTTTTGAATTCCGGGGGGTGGTGGCCAAAGGAGGTATGCTTTGTGGAGGGTATCCGGCCACCCTCTCTTCTGTCCACCAAGGTGGCTCAGTATATGAGAGGTTGTTATTCCAGACTGCTGGTTTACTGGCATGAAGGATAGGGTATGGCACAGGTTTCATGCTGCATCTGCACTACTTGTGGTGCTGGGGTCCTCTTGGGCACAGAGGGGGATTGATGGCCCTTTCATTCCTCCTAAGAGCTATCCCTCAATGTTCCCCCCTTTTTTCATTCTAAAAAGCAAAAAGAAAGAAGCGACAACCATCGAGTCCCAAGTCCACAAAACAGCCCCCCCCCCCCTTCCCCCCAAGCCCCTTTCTGCTACTGCACCTTGTTCTGACCCTACCTCATTATCTGACCACTGTTCAGACATTTCTCATGCCCATGTACCTCCTGCTGGTCCCGTTTTGTCACCCACTCCAGGTACCGAGGTTCCGCTCAACTCCTTTGCTACAACTGACCTCAGCACTTCTTTAACCATGCTTCCGGCTTCTACCACTACAGTGCGGTAATTTTCGAATTGTTAATGATCAAGCAATGCATGGAATTTATTTTATAAAATATTTATAACTACTTGTAGGTGTGTTTCTGTTGCTGTGAGAGACAAGAAAGGTGTCCTCATATCCCGTAAGCTTAGATCCTCTACCTCACTGCACACAAAACAAAATGGTGCATAATGAGGCATAAATTTCTAATGCAGTAACATATCAGTATTAAAGATTTGAAGCCAATCAGAAGAGGCAGTCATAACATAATGCTTGAAAACTAATATCCCAATTTCTTCAAAAACAGTAAACTGGCTCCGGCACAGGCGAAAGCCAATTCAAACCTTCCACTAAGGATACACCAGCTTCTAAAGTTCTGACTGCAGAAGAAGCATTCTCTAGTTATCTCACAGAAACCATTATCCCAAAATACACCACTAAGTTTAAAGCTGTTTGGAAGTTACTTTTTCAAGTTATCAGGGTTGAAGACTTCATCAGGGTTGAAGACTTCATCAGGACTGAAGGCTTGATCAAATTATCAGGGTTGAAAGCTTGAAGCAGACTGAATAAGACATTAACAAATTTTCTCCATTTCTTGAGCATAATTAGCAGACTGGCACCTACACAGCCCAAAATAAATCCAAACCTTTATCTAAGTATGTTACATTAGCATTTAACCCTTAACCCTTTCAGGGTCCGTCCCGTAGATCTACGGCTTTACGTTCAGGGTCCAAACCGTAGATCTACGTCATGAGCTCAGCTCACTCTGATACTGTGAGTGGTACATTTGGGCCTAGATATGAGAGAATACATCTATGTGGTATGTGTGCACCACATAAAACAGATCCTGCAGCACACTGTGTATAATGAGAGAAAAAAAACTGAAATCATGATTTTTCGATTAAAACAGCGACTTTGCAGTGTTTTTTCGTATGTTTTTTATAGTTGTATTTGCGATTTCTTGGTCTCAATTGATAGAATGGAAGACATATTACAGAAATAGAGATGATTTTGATTGGTTTTAGCACTGGAAATGGCTTGAAACTGAGCTCAAAGTAGCAGAAATGTTAAATTTTTGCCGATATTCAAGAGTAAACAAACGACCTCACACATCTAATACACGCCAGCTGGTGGGTCTAATATGCATTCACAAATATGGTGATGATATTTATACAATTATTACAGTATTGCATAACAGTAAATCTTCTATTTTTTGGTGTGAATAAAAATTCATTATGTGAATAAAAAATCAAAATGGAATTTATTTGTAAAGCCTCAAAACGTAACTAATGAACAGAGGAAATGTTAGTTTAGTTCCAGGAATACCTACATTGTTTATTCTGGACCCTATTTTGAAATTGGAATATTTTGAACTTTGTGTTAAATTGGCCAAATTAACAATTTCCGATCACTTTAATTTGTAGTTGAAACAGTTGACTTGCTGATTTCTTGTGCTCTATCGATAGAATAGAAGTAATACTAGTGAAATAGCTAAGAATTTGCTTGACTGGAATAATGTAATTGGCCTAAAACGGGAGTCAAAGTCGGCAAAATCGCCGATTCGTAAATATCGCTGACACATCAAAATTCGCGAGAGCATAATTTCGTCAATTTTCCATCAAATTTCGTACTTTTTGTTTTATTACCTTCACAAAAAGATACTCTACCATTTCGTAAGAAAAAATAACAATTTTTTTTTTTTTTTTAATTCTTGGACACTGGGGCACCACTTCAGATTTGGGCCTTGGACCCTGAAGGGGTTAAACTGTCCAAACGTAGATCTACGTTTTCACTGCCAGAGTTCCAAATATTTTGAAAAAAAAAAATTTTCCTAAAGAGAGCAATTTTTTGAGTGTAATAAGACAAAAAAAAAAAAAGTTTTTAGGACCAGTACTTACTGCAAAATTAGCGCTGGATGCTCACTTGACGGCAACATAGAGCCCTGCCGCTTGTAGAAGTGTTGCCGATATACCTTTTTTCTTGTTTTTATTTTAATTTACATAATTTTTATGTTCTGATAATTACAATTTATAATAGTTCTTGTGATTTCATAGCCAATCTTTGTTTTGACACTAATATTAGGTACTGAAATAGTGCTCAGTCACAAACACATACTCTAACAGGTGAACATTTTCTCCTGCCTTTGTATATATTTCTAGACAATAGTAAATGACAAAGTATTTATAGGTCTCAGCAATGTTTTAGACATGCTGGATTATATATGAAACTCCTTGAAGCATGGTGTAAAGACGAGTGTCACTAAACTGCTGACGGTGCAGCAGTGGAGTGACACTTGATGAATGTGCATTGTTCCAAGGAACCCTGGCTTTATTTGTTTTCACTGTTACACATGAACATATGTCTTTCTGTCTGCCTGTGTGTGTCAGCAACATTTCTGCAAATAGCAGGACTCCATTTTGCAATCACATGAGCATCTAGTACCAACCTCGCTGCCTTTTATCTCGATAAATACTGGCCCTGAATTTTTTTTTTTGGGGGTCCTATCACAAAAAATTGCCCTCTGTTATAAAAAAAAAAAAAAACTCAAAATCTTTGGAGTGCTAGCAGTAAAATGTAGATCAACAGTTTGACAATTAAAGGGTTAAATAAACAGTAATTCATGCTGGCCTCCTCCCTCAGTATGTTTACAAAACATAGGCCTACTACAGTGCTCTATTCTATACGCGGAGTCGGGTTATACTTTGGTATATATAGTAATATCCATAGTCGTGCTCAATGTGTTCCACATTATAATCACCATCTATAATCCAATTTTTAAACTTGGAGCATCTCCCACTAAGGTAGGGTGACCCACCTTTCACTGTCACTTATTCAATCACATCCAATCGAATGCATCTTTCACTGTGTTTGCCATTTTTTTTTTTTATTTTTTTACTCAGAAAATGTGTCTTGTCTTTAAGGATGTTTTTTAATAAGTAAATAAAGTAATTTTTACTATAAAAAATACACTGTGAGCCATAGCTATTAGCCTTTAAAGCCTTCATGATCGTAAAAATTTTGTGATGCAAAATACTGCTTCTAAGCTTAAATAACTATAAAATATCAAATGGAATAATGAATACATGATATTTTGTTACTAGTTAGTCGTTATTAAGAAACATGTTCAAATGATGCGACTCAACTGCTGATAAGATATCAAAACTATGTATACAAATTATTGTCACTTGAGTTCTCTATTCATACTTTAAACATATCAATACACTTCTGGCCTACTGCAAGTACTGATAAAATTTGAAATTTGGACACTGAATGTGATACTGGACTAATCTGTGCCCACTTTCTATCAATATGCACTTCTTAAAAAAATTATCTCGTTACATAAAAAATATACTACTACATGGAACATCACTTATGGTTCATCAAATATCTAGTCAATTATATGAAATAAAATTAATATTATTATGTATATTAAATTATCATTAAAAATCAAACTAAGTAATTAACATACCATACAAACAAGTACTGTATGTAAAAAAATACATTTTGTGCATCGAATCTTAAAAAAACTTAAGAAATTTGCAACCATGCAAAAAAAAAAAAAAAAAAAAAAAAGGGCAGGGGGACATTTACAAAATAATATTTATGCTTGCATTTACAAAGTGTAATGTTATGGTGTAAAATATAACTGCAAAAATTATATTACAACAGAAAATATAAATTTCAGAAATATTTCTAGGTGTATATCAAAATTAATACCATAGTTTGTTTTTGCAATATATAACCCATAGTGGAACCTCAGTATTTAAACTTAAGAAGCCACAGTAGAGGCCATGTTCAACTTACTGATGTTCACATACATTATACAGGTTCTAACCTAAACTCAAAAGTGCTGCCTATTTAAATTCAAAATCTCAAAGAAGCCATTCACCATAATCAATGCCAAGTTGCTACTTAATAATCAAACCAAGCAGCACATGCAAAAATGACTCAAAAGGCAAACAAATAGTAATTACAAGCATGATAACTCTGGGTAGTTGGGTAAGTGGAAAATGTTACTGTTCCAAATAAATAACTGTAAAACATTAGTTGTACACGTAATAACATGGGTTAATAAATGTTATCCAAAATTTATAAATGGTACTTTTTGGTGACTAAACCCAAAGAAGTCATTATAGGTATATCACTGTAAGAGACTTAGAATTAAGGAGCTGCATGTTGCCTTCTAAACTTCTAATTCTGAAGGACGTTGCTGAGGATCTTAATGAAAAAATCATTTCCATCTATATCGAAGTGCATCTCAGCCCAAATATTTCTAAGCCTATCACAAAATCAACTACATTTAGAAAATATTGTCTGTTGTCATACCTCAGATTCTGTTTTTGGAGAAGGCTTATCCAATATCTGAATTTCCTTTTCTTGCATGCACAAACTTGCCAATTTATTGGGCGAGTCTCCAGTCTTGATATTCATTTTATTTATTGTATTTTTTGTGGAAATTTTCTCACATTCTATTCCACTGCTGCTGGTGGAACACTGTTCCTTGTTGTCACCCTAATATTTAAGGACATTATTAATAAGAGCTTCCATCCAAAAATCATTTATGAAGTATTGTTTCCCATGCTGAGTGTTAAAAATAAATTACAGTGGACCCCCGGTTTACGATATTATTTCATTCCAGAAGTATGTTCAGGTGCCAGTACTGACCGAATTTGTTCCCATAAGGAATATTGTGAATTAGATTAGTCCATTTCAGACCCCCAAACATACACACACAAATGCACATACATAAATACACTTACATAATTGGTCGCATTGGGAGTTGATCGTAAACCGGGGATCCACTGTATATTCAAATTCTGGTACTGTGTACAGTATATTTAACATTCTTAAATACAAGAAATACATATGCTTATAAGGGGCTAGTAACCCCTTCTCCTGTATATATTACTAAATGTACAAGGAGAAACTTTCATTTCTCCTTTTGGGCCACCATGCCTCGGTGGGATACGGCCAGTGTGTTGAAAGAACATATGCTTATATATGTTTATAGAGGGGCAACTGATGTATCGGATCATTATTTAGTTGTAGCTACAGTTAGAGTAAGAGGCAGATGAGACAAAAGGAAGACTGCAACAACAAGTAAGAGAGAGGTGAAAGTGTATAAACTAAGGGAGGAAGAAGTTCGGGTGAAATATAAGCAACTATTGGCAGAAAGCTGGGCTAGTGCAAGTATGAGTAGTTGGGGGGGGGGGGGGGTTGAAGAGGGTTGGGATAGTTTTAAAAATGCAGTATTATAATGTGGAGCAAAAGTTCATGGCTATACGAGGGTGGGTGCAGGAGGAGAGATTGGTGCAGTGATGTAAAGGGTGCGATAAAAGAGAAAAAGGTAGCTTATGAGAGGTTTTTACAAAGCAGAAGTGTTGTAAGAGCAGAGTATACTGAGAGTAAAAGAAAGGTGAAGAGAGTGGTGAGAGAGTGTAAAAGGAGAGAAGATGATAGAGTGGGAGAGGCACTGTCAAGAAATTTGGATGAAAATAAGAAAAAAAATTTGGAGTGAGATAAACAAGTTAAGAAAGCCTAGGGAACAAATGCATTTGTCACTTAAAATCAGAGTAGGGGAGTTAGTAGATGGGGAGATGGAGGTACTGGGTAGATGGTGGGAATATTTTGAGGAACTTTTAAATGTCGAAGAAGAAAGGGAGGCAGTAATTTCATGCACTGGCCAGGAAGGAATACCATCTTTTAGGAGTGAAGAAGGACAGGATGTGAGTGTGGGGAAGGTGCGTGAGGCATTACGTAGAATGAAAGGGGGTAAAGCAGCTGGAACTGACAGGATCATGACAGAAATGTTAAAAGCAGGGGGATATAGTGTTGGAGTGGTTGGCATTTTTGTTTAATAAATGTATGAAAGAGGGGAAGGTACCTAGGGATTGGCAGAGAGCATGTATAATTCCTTTATATAAAGGGAAGGGGGACAAAAGAGATTGTAAAAATTATAGAGGAATAAGTTTACTGTAAAGTAAAAGGACACTTTTACTGGTCGGTAATTCTACCAACATTATTACAATGAGGTTACTGAGTATACCAGGAAAAGTGTATGGTAGGGTTATTGAATGAATTAGAGGCAAGACAGAATGTAGGATTGCGGATGAGCAAGGAAGTTTTAGAGTGGGTAGGGGATGTGTAGATCAGTGAACAGTATTTAGATAAAGGTAGGGAAGTTTTCATTGCATTTATGGATTTAGGAAAGGCACATGATAGAGTGGATAGGAGAGCAACGTGGCAGATGTTGCAAGTATATGGAATAAGTAGTAAGTTACTAAACGCTGTAAAGAGTTTTTATGAGGATAGTGAGGCTCAGGTTAGGGTGTGTAGAAGAGAGGGATACTACTTCCCGTTAAAGGTGGGTCTTAGACAGGGATGTGTAATGTCACCATGGTTGTTTAATATATTTATAGATGGGGTTATAAAAGAAGTAAATGCTAGGGTGTTGGGGAGAGGGGTGGGATTAAATTATGGGGAATCAAATACAGAATGGGAATTGACACAGTTACTTTTTGCTGATGATACTGTGCTTATGGGAGATTCTAAAGAAAAGTTGCAAAGGTTAGTGGACGAGTCTGAGTGTGTGTGTGTAAAGGTAGAAAGTTGAAAATGAACATTGATAAGAGTAAGGCAATAAGGGTATCAAATGATTTAGATAAAGAAAAATTAGATATCACATTGGAGAGAGGGAGTATGGAAGAAGTGAATGTTTTCTGATATTTGGGAGTTGACTTGTCAGTGGATGGGTTTATGGATGATGAGATTAACCGTAGAATTGATGAAAGAAAAAAGGTGAGTGGTGCATTGAGGTATCTGTGGAGACAAAGAACGTTATCAATGGAGGCAAAGGAGGGAATGTACGAAAGTGTAGTGGTACCAACACTCTTATATAAGTGTAAAGCTTGGGTTGTAAATGCTGCAGCGAGGAGGCAGTGGAGATGTCCTGTCTAAGGGCAATGTGTGGTGTAAATATTATGCAGAGAATTCATAGTGTGGAAATTAAGAGGTGTGGAGTTACTAAAAGTATTAGTCAGAGGGGTTGTTGAGGTGGTCTGATCATTGAGAGACAATGGAACAAAGTAGAATGACTTGGAGAGCTTGTAAATCTGTAAAGGAAGGACGGCGGGGGTAGGGGTCGTCCTCAAAAAAGTTGGAGGGAGGGGGGTAAATGTTTTGTGGGCTAGGGGCTTGGGCTTTCAGCAAGCAGGCGTGAGTGTGTTAGATAGGAGTGAATGGAGACGAATGGTATTTGGGACCTGACGAGCTGTTGGAGTGTGAACAGGGTAATATTTTGTGAAGGGATTCAGGGAAACCGGTTAGCCGGACTTGAGTAATGGAAATGGGAAGTACAATGCCTGCACTTTAAAGGAGGGGTTTGGGATATTGGCAGTTTGAAGGACTTCTAAACTGTTGTATCTGAGTGCCTCTGCAAAGACAGTGATTATGTATGAGTGATGGTGAAGGTGTTGAATGATGATGAAAGTATTTTTCTTTTTGGGTCACCCTCAGTGGTACATGGCCGACATGTTAAAAAAAAAAAGTTTTTTTTTTTTACATAGTCAACTGAAAATTATGATGCACACCCCATAAATGAATTATAATTCCAAGAAAGCTAGAAATCAGGCAGACTGCATATTCTTATTCAGACTGTTAGGATTTTGATACTGTGCCTCACATGAGACTGATCCACAAACTAAAGATATAAACTGGGATGACAGGAAAGTGTTTCATTGGTTTTAAGAGCATCTAAAATATGTTGATTGAACAGCCATGGTAAGAGATGAAGCATGAGAATAAATAAAAATAAGAAGTTAGGAGTGTTGGAGTGTGAGCAGGGTAATATTTAGTGAAGGGATTCAGGGAAACCGGTTATTTTATATAACCAGATTTGAGTCCTGGAAATGGGAAGTACAATGCCTGCACTCTAAAGGAAGGGTTTGGGATATTGCCAGTTTGGAGGGATATATTGTCTATTTTTATACGTATATACTTCTAAACTGTTGTATTCTGAGCACCTCTGCAAAAACAGTGATTATGTGTGAGTGAGGTGAAAGTGTTGAGTGATGAAAGTATTTTCTTTTTGGGTCACCCTGCCTTGGTGGGAGACGGCCGACTTGTTGGAAAAAAAACAAAAGAAGTTAGGAGAAACAGTATATTACTAGAAGTATGGCAATTCGAGATATCAGCCAAAGAAAAGAACATGAATGTGAATGTCACACCTAACCACTCTCCTGAGGTGAATGCACAAATTGGACAACATTCTTGGCTTGCACATAATTTGCAAGTGCAAGCACTGCTTTTAACCCCTTCAGGGTCCAAGGCCAAAATCTGAAGTGGTGCTCCAGTGTCCAAGAAATTTTGAAAAAAAAAAAAAAAAAAAAAAAAAAAAAAAAAAAAAAAAACTCGAACAGAACTAAAGAGCATATTTTTGTGAAGGTAATAAGACAAAAAAAAATTTCTGATCAGTACTTACCGAGATACAGTGCCAAGAAGTTTGTCCAAAATGATGTGGTGGCGGCAACATCGACGAATTCCACATACGCACATTACTTTATTTAGCGGTTTTTATTGTTTTTTCTTTTCTTTTCCAATTTTTTTCTTTTCCTACTAACATTTGGGGCCTGAGAGACCAATACTGTATATAATGTATATATATTAACTCACTGTATTGAACACAATAACCGCACTAAAGTTATTATCATATTATTGTTTACCACTGTTGTTTATTACAATAAACATGCACAAATCTTGTATAATACTAATGTTCTATCATATATTTACATATTTACAATCACCGGACATGGTTTTAGAACTGCTGGAGCTTGTGGAACTCCTTGAAACAAGGCACCATGCACAGAGGCACCTTACATTCCTCACACATAAACCGAGTGTCTTTGTTGCCGTTGTTTTGTTTGTGCACAGACGATGCATCTCTTCCGAGTTGAAGGAAGTTGTATTATGAAATGATCACCTTCCCTCCTCAAACGCTTGGGTATATCCTGAGTAATTCGAGGACCTTGTTGTATAGCAGGTGTTCTTACCTGGTACTTCATTATGAGTTGTCTGACAACAGACAAACAAAATTCACCATATGGTGGTCTGTTGCCAGTCTTTATTTGGTACATATTATATGCATTGAGCATTGAAATGTCCATGAGATGGAAGAAAAGTTTCATGTACCACTTGTAACTCTTACGAACACAATCAACAAAACCAATCTGCATGTCACATTTGTCAACCAAGCGCATGTTTTGTGTATAATCAATCACTGTCACTGGTTTTCGAATAGGTTCATTAGTCACTCGATCAACTTTGCCACTGTCTTGCATTTCATTACGGTGAATGGTTGTCAACAATGTGACATCTCGTTTGTCATGCCACCGTAATGCCATGATGTCATTGGCAGTCAACACCTGCACGTCATCACCACGAGCACCTGCGTTGAGCCTGGGCATATGTTTACGATTAGAACGCACTGTGCCACACACATCTGTCTTGTTCACTCGCATGAAATCACTGAGTAATGGGCTTGTGTACCAGTTATCGATATATAATGTATGCCCCTTCGAAGATAAGGTGTCATCATGTTTCTCACTACGTCACCTGAGATACCCAATAACATCTTGGTATCTTTCAATGTTTTACTTCCCGTGTATACAACAATATCCAACACCAGGCCACTGTCACAGTCACAGAGTACAGTTTTATACCAAAGCGTTTCCTCTTGCTCGGTATATACTGCTTGAATGACAGTCTACCTTTGAACAAAATCAAAGACTCGTCAATTACAAGATTCTTGAATGGATAAAAGTACATGATGAACTTTTGTTTGAGATACATGAAAACATTTCTAATCTTGTATAACCTGTCATTTCTGTCAGGCCTGGTTTTGTCAGAGAAGTGCAACATAAGTAACAGTAGGATAAACCTGTTCAATGGGATGATTTCACTGAAGACCGGGGTAGAAATTAGCCGATCTGTGGACCAGTATGCTTTTATATTATGCTTATAGACATGAGGCATAAGCGTTATTGTTGCAAAAAGCAAATACATTTCTGCAACAGTCGTCTCTTTCCACCTGTGTAGTCTTGACTGTGGTGATAAGATCGTATTTGCCATGGTGTACTCAAAATACTTATTAGTTTCCATCAATGGCTGGTCAAAGAATTCCAGTTCATTGGCCGTGGTTCCAAGGGGACAAGTAGGTAGAATTCCACTTTGAGAGTCGTCAAAGTGGTGGGGCTTGGGAACAAAATTGGGATTTTGCTGCCAATCCCAGATACGGTTTGCTGGTGGATACTGGACATCATAGGGTGGTTGTGGTGGGCTGGTGGCTGACGCTCCGCTTTGTCCTTGAACTGACGAGTCAGCAGCGTGGGTCCCAGCCTGGGCTGGTGGGTCACGCATGGCGGTGCCACTACCATCACCACTACCACCATCTACTGATGCCTGTGGTCTATCCATGCTGAGTGTAGCCACATCATCCTCACTATCACTATCTAAACCTGGTGTAGGGCCACGGGATGTACTCCATACCCTGGGCACACATAGGGTACACTACCCGAGCGCATGCAGCAGCGAACATACCGACGCTTCACTGGTGAATATGATTCCTCACTATCACTAATCGAATGATCGTCAAGCGCAATAAAATCACAATCCACGTCACTATCATCATCATTACTGAAGTCAGAGGCCTGGCCACGCAAAAATATTAGTTTTCTCTTGCGTTGAGGCACAACCGACCGTGAGTCACGAGTGCCCACACCAGAGGTAGAAGGTTGAGGATCGTCAGGGTTTTCTGCACTATTATCGATATCCTGGCCATTCCTTTCGGTCACTAACTGATCAAAGCCATAGAATTTGTCTTCATTTCCACTTCCATCAGTGTCAGAACTATCAGGAAGAGGAGAGTCCCAATTTTCCGGGGAGTGAGAGCTGACTTGCGACGAGGCATGGTGAACAAGGGTAACTGAGCCGGCGTTCCCACAATGCTATGCGGGCGCCTAGATTTTTTTGTTCATGGCGCACACCCACCACGCAGACCTGTTCTCTCACATGTAGGCCTATGAGCGCTTTCGTGCTAAATTTGACGGCGCTAGAATTTTGGTGTAGATCTACGGTTTGGACACTCAACGTGAAGCCGTAGATCTACGGGACGGACCCTGAAAGGGTTAATAAACACGAAGAAAATCTTTCAAGATACTGTTCACAAAGTATCCCACACCAGCATGGAGCCTGAACCTAGACTAGCACAGAGAGCTTTAGCAAGTTCAGAGGTGTGCCACCAGACCGGTTCTGGAACTGAGGGATACAAGCTGTGAGGAAAATCCAATGGAACTGAACCTCATAGCTACTGAACGTGTAGGATGGGGAAAGGATGATCATGAAACAAGATATTCAAGGACAGATTGTAGGTCAAAAGGGCATAGATGAAAGATGAACATCCAGACGAGTCATGGGAACATTAGGAAATAAACAAACAAAAAAAAACCTGTTTACTTCTACCCTTGTAATTAATCAAAAGAAGTCAAAGAAGGAAACGACTTTTTCTGCTTCGTCACTCTGCCTTAGTGGGAAATGACTGACAAGTTGAAAATCAGACTACCTTTACTAAAAAGGTACTCTGATTGTGTAAAGAGATTTTACTATAAACAGGAAATAGTATAATAATGAAGCTAAAGAAATAGGATGCTGGAAAAGCAAGAATCTAGAATTGAAAAAGGAAGGACAAGCCATATAAGGTTGTGACAGGACTGGAGTGCTGTACTTTCAGAAAGTATGTTGAGACAGGCTAGCCTTACTTTATAATAAAATAAATAAAGTTATGCTGCATTTACCAAACGCATACTGATCACAGTGATTGAAAACTTTCCTTAAGGTACAAAAATAAGCAAAAACGTGGATAAAATTCCATTTTTACTATAATTTTTCTTTCATTAGTAATTTCTCACTAAGGCACTGTGAAACAAAAAAGAAAAATGTGTGTGTATTTGACAATAATAAGCAGAAGTCATTTCTCACCAAATTCTTCACATTACAACCCCAGAGTTTCTGAAGTGCCTGAAATTTGGTGTCCAAGTTTGTAGATGTCTTGAGGTCTTTGTCAGTGCTACTGGAAGTCTTCACCTGTAACACAAATTTTTTTTTATACAACCTCAGGACAAACTTGCTTACTGGATTTTATACCAAAAACAAAACATGTACAGTACTTCTACTTTCTCATTTACACATACCTACCAAGTACAGTCATCATTCTTTTTTTCACTCTCTAACTCAGTGCAAGCTAGCAGCAGCAGCTTCTTCACTTGTACATTTGCTAAAACATAACGAGGAATTTTTTTGAAAAATATTTCAGATGCTCCTTAAATAATTTTGTGCGTGCTTTAAGGTATAAGAGATACTGTGGTTAGATTCTATGTGTGATCACCTCTTGAAGAATTGAGAGTTCCTCCAAGGAAGCACACCATCATAGCTACAGATTTTCTGACTACTTTAGTGTGTTTGGTATTAAGGTGTGTGTAGATGTATTCATCTTCAAGGAAGACAGTGCTCGAGATCCTATATATATGACCTTAAGAGAATCTTATGGTGACACCTTCCTCTGTCCTTGCATCATGGTGTAACAGCAAGTGTAATAGGTCATGATTTGTGGGCCAACATTCCATCCAACACAATCAGGAATTTAATTACCAAGAAAACCCCCACAAAGAAAGTAACACTGGTATCTATACCTTCCCACATGGGGGTGCAACAACTCCATGTGGGAGAGACTTAGATGCTTGGGGTAACACCAGGGAACACAAGTACAGTAGGGCCCCACTTATACGACGGGTTAGGTTCCAGGCTGTCGCCGGAAAACAGAACGCCATTTTTTTTCCATTTATAAATGCCAGACAACAAGTTTACACTAAATTATATTAAGTTAGTAATAGAACTAGGCATTAAAAACACACAAGGTAAAATACGTTCACAGTATATTCATTGCTTATCTTAAAGTGTTTGTAAGCTTAATGTAGGGAGAGAGGTGAGCAGTACTTACAGGAAGTCAGGTGCAGGTAGCCCAGGTGTAGGTAGCCCTGCCTCCCCGTCTCATACTTAATATTCGATATTTAAAACATCCCAGAGTTAAAATACACATACAGTACACAAATTATTTACCTTAAAATATGTGTAGTCTTAATATAGGAAGAGAGGTGAGTAGTATTTATTTGTAGGAAGTCAGTGTAGGTAGCCGGTAGGTGTAGCCTGCCTGGGCTACACCTACCAGCTACCTACACTGTGGCCCAGAGCCATATTAACATCGACATACCTTGTTCACTGAATTTAATCATTTCTAACAACTACCTTTAGATGCCATCATAAACGAAGGGAGAAGTAATGAATAATTCATGCCGAAAATTGTAAACAAAAGCGGAGTGGCTGGGCCAAATGCAGATTCATACATGTTTTCTCTGATGGCTGAGCAGAGAAAATGTAATGTTGTCCCTCTGCACGGCTACCACACAGGACCACAAGTATTATCAGAGCACATATAAAATATGCAATAAATGCCAGACAACAAGTTTACACTAACTTCTATTAAGTTAGCAATAGAAATAGGCATTAAAAACACAATAAAAGGTAAGCTACACATAGAGTACACTTATTACTTACCTTAAAATATTAATATTAATGTGTGAGAGGAAAGTGGCAGGGTGTTTATTGAATAAAATCAGAATGGCACACCATCATCCTCTAACCTGGCACTTAAAGCAAGTCTTATGACTCCTCTTTTTATCACAGCTAAGCTTAGACGCCATCGTCAATGAGAGCCAACTAGTTAACGGGAGAGAGAATGAGATACAGAGTTGAGACAATGTAAGAATACAAACTGAACAGGTAGTGGGTGATCACTTGGTCAGGCAAAATAAATGCGTTTTAATATGTGTGTACTTTTAGTTCATTCACGTACGTTTGTAACACATTTACCTCAATATTTTTTTATTATAATAATTACCTCACAATACAAATACTCTTACATTGTGTACAAGTTAGTACAGAATAAACAAACAGCAACACACCATTTTTAGAGTGAATGAAGATATTATTACTATTAATATTATCATAATAAAAAGCACTAAACCCACAAGGGTCATGAATTACTATATATAGAGTGAAGGCATACGAAAAGAATATTTTTCTACAGTTATCCCCCAGTTTGACTAGAGAAAACGTAATTCTTCCGACACTACCCCCACAGCTGCTTCATAAACAAATCTCATATTTAAGTCAATTTTTATTCTGTGAGTGTATGTATCATGTTTATATGCTATGTAATGGGTTTCATATATAATTTTGAGGAAAATATCATAGATGGATTAATGAAAATGCCTATATTAATGTAAAATAAGACAGTGTTCCCAAGAGTGATTATTATTACATAGTATTGGCGTCATGAGTAGAGGGACTCTTAGCGATTTTAATGTGTACCAGCACAGTGTGTAAGTATATTTAGGTACAGGTACACATAAAATATGCAGTAACTTTAAAACACTTGAAATTTTGGAAAGTTTCCTGACATAATAGATGTGGTCACGGAGAATGTAAAGAAACTGGGTGGGGCTCACCGTATTTGAAAGACCGCTTGCCGTATAGCAAATTTTGGTCATAATTTGACATCGCTGTATTAATGGAACGCCATAAAGCGGGGCCCTACTGTATACAAAATGAAGACTTACACATACATGAAGAGACAGTATCAACTTTAATGCTAGGGTCTTGCAGTGCAGATAAAACACGATTCCAGGAATAAAACAACGCCTGAACCAGTCGACAAATAATTCCTCTGTCATCCATGTTGACTGGTTTGACTGCCAAATAACAGGCAAAGTGGTTTTGTTTTTTTTTATTTTAAGGCACAGGGATTCTTTGAACAATAAATAAGCATGGGTCAGCATTTAGGCACCTATTGAATTAGCGCACAGCAGCAAATGAAAGAGGCCCGAGATGCGTTGGAGAGAAACTGGCCTGCCTGTGCGGTGGTGAAGACTGGCCATGTTGGAGTACAAGATGGAAATGGGTAGAACCACCACAAAAGCCGGCGATCATCGGAGCAAAAGGTGGTAACAGATACAAACAATGAATTGCAAACAGACAGAAAGACTGTACCTGGAGATGCGAAAGGTGGTCTACTTAACATCATAACAATATATTTAATGGCTGCAATATATTACTGTATGATCCAAGAATAATGATAATAATAATAATGTAAAGTAAAAGGGCACAAGTGCAACTAATGTGACATTTTATTGTGGCAACGTTTCGCTCTCCAGGAGCTTTATCAAGCCATTACAAACAATACATGGACACAGAGGGTATATATAGGCTCTGAGTGAGGTGCAGCACTAGTGGTAGTAGTAGTAGTGACAAAAGTTGAAGTAGTAGTAGTAATACAATATGGTAGAGCAATTAATTCGTACATGAGTAAAAGGATATAAAAGCTATTACTTGGGAATCATAAAAATAGGTTGGACAAATATAGACTGGATAGAGGCAGCCTGTTTCAGTGTTCACTCTCTGTAATGTGCTTTGTGTAGTATAACAGGAGAGACTGTGATGGCAGGGTTTACTGTTTTCAGGAGGATTCTTGTTAAGACTTCAGAGATAATGAAGCTGCCGTTGTTTTGTTTAATTGTATTCGAAACAGCGATCAGTGCTGATTCGAGGCACTTGCGTTTGCGGAAATTAGTTTCTTTGATCACTAATTGGGCGTCTAACCAGGACAAAATCAAAGCACCACGAACCAGTCAATGCAGGAGTTTACACTATATCCTGTGGAGGCTGTGACAAGATTTACGTAGGTGAAACAGCAAGAAACCTCGACACCCGCCTCAATGAACACATTTACGCATGTAGGAACAATAACTTGAACAACGCCTGTGTACAACACCGAAATTCCACCAATCATCTCATGAAATTCAGAGACGCCCAATTAGTGATCAAAGAAACTAATTTCCGCAGACGCAAGTGCCTCGAATCAGCATTGATTGCCGTTTCGAATACAATTAAACAAAACAACGGTAGCTTCATCATCTCTGAAGTCTTAGCAAGAATCCTCCTGAAAACAGTAAACCCTGCCATCACATAGTCTCTCCTGTTATACTACACAAAGCACATTACAGAGAGTGAACACTGAAACAGGCTGCCTCTATCCAGTCTATATTTGTCCAACCTATTTTTATGTTACCCAAGTAATAGCTTTTGTATCCTTTTACTCATGTACGAACTAATTGCTCTACCATATTGTATTACTACTACTACTACCACTAGTGTTGCACCTCACTCTGGGCCTATATATACCCTCTGTGTCCATGTATTGTTTGTAATGGCTTGATAAAGCTCCTGGAGAGCGAAACGTTGCCACAATAAAATGTCACATTAGTTGCACTTGTGTCCTTTTACTTTACATATTGTCGGTAATTCTACCAACTTTATTACGATAATAATAATATAACTAGGTAATTCATGTTTAAGAATGATAGAAGCTATCTGCAAAATGTCCTTCAGTAAAAGTATTGCATAATCAAATCACACAGTTTATGAAGTAAGCAAATTCCAGAATTCAATTATATATGTATACCTCCACTTTTGTAACCTTAAATGCTTAAAATAGTGGCTACTTACACCCACCTCCAAAGGTCGGTAGTCAGCACGTGTCTCCATAGAGAGAAAAGCATATTTCTTGTCTGCATTTTTATCAGAGGATGACTCAGTTGGCCGCAGAGGAAGAGGGCGATGTGTCTTAATTGTCATACCTACAAAAACACAGAATACAACATACAGTATACTAAAAATACAATAATCCACATGTAACTTTAAGAGTCATCCTTATTCTACAAAATTATGGAAAACTGATAAAAGACAATGAATAGATAAGGAAATCCCTCTCAATGAGTAGATATGTGATTTTGTAGAAAATGACTTCTAGCCAGATTTTTAACATGATGCAGGAATAGACAGTTAGTTTGTTAATCGTATCGGAAAATGATTATGCAGATGAAGATTATTAGATTCATGGGGGCAGTCCTAAACCCCCTAATGAGTCATACAGTGCCTGAGAAAGGGGGAGGGGAATCAAATTTGAGCCAAGAAAGGAGAGGGTAGCTCTATTTCCTTTGATCAAGAGCCTTTCAACATCAAGATAAACCCCTTGAGGGGCACATGGAGAACACTGGAAAGAGCACTCCTTTAGTATGAACAAAATGTATTGGAACTGGTAATATTTATTATATTAGGTTAGTGCACTTGATATTAATGGTTGCTAATGTGCTTAAAATATTATTTGTCGAGAACATGTTCAAAATTCAGAAGCTAGTGGCATACATTTTAATGTCAGTTCCCAAGCAAGTCTTCCATATGACATTGCAAACAAATTTTTTAGCCAATTTTTAACCCTTCCAGGATCAAGAGGACCTCTCCTAAACTTGTTCTCAGGATCGAAAATTTTTCGAAAAAAAAAAAAATTACTTTTTCTCATGAAAAGATAGAGAATCTTTTCCCAGTCATAATGACACCAAAAGTATGAAATTTGATGGAAAACTTACGGAATTATGCTCTTGTGAAGTTAGCAGTCTCAATGATGTTTACACATCGGTGATTTCACCCACTTTGAGCCCTATTTTCAGCCAATTCCAATGCACCAGTCGACAAAAAATCATAGCTATTTCATTAGAACTCCATTTGGTCTATCAAATGAGTACAAGAAACCAGCCAATTACCGATTTCAACTATCCAATAAAGTGGTCAGAAATTGGCAATTTTGCCAATTTCACACAAATTTCAAAAGATGCCAATTTCAAAATAGGGTCCAGAATAAATAAGACAGACATTCCTGGCACTAAAATGACATTTTCTCTGTTCATTAGTCACGTCCCCAAGCCCCTCTTACACTTCTTTTGCTTTCCACTTTGACCTTTTATTCTCACAAAAAAATAGAAGATTTACTGTTATGCAGACTACTGCATTAGTGTAAAAATGGTATAAATAATATCATCGCACTTGTGAAAGAATATTAGACTCGCCAGGTGATGTGTATTGGATGCCAGGCATGATTTGTTTACTTTTGAACTTTGGCAAAAATCAAACATTTCTGCTAATTTGAGCTCAATTTCCACGTATTTTTCATTTTGAAACCAATCAAAATCACCTCAGTTTCTGTAATATGTCTTCATTCTATAAAATGACACCAAGAAAATGAGAATACAACCACAATTACAGTGGACCCCCGCATAACGATGGCATCACATAGCGATTAATCCGCATACCGCTTGCTTTAATCGCAAAAATTTTGCCGCGCATACCGATTAAAAACCCGCTCACCGATTTTCGTCCGAGACGCGTCCAATGTGCGCCCTCAGCCAGCCTCACATGTGCCACCCGTGCCATTGTTTACCAGCCAGCCTCCGCGGTAACATCCAAGCATACAATCGGAATATTTCGTATTATTACAGTGTTTTCGGTGCTGTTTCTGGAAAATAAGTGACCATGGGCCCCAAGAAAGCTTCTAGTGCCAACCGTACACCAATAAGGGTGAGAATTCCAATAGAAATGAAGAAAGAGATCATTGATAAGTATGAAAGTGGAGTGCGTATCGCCGACCTGGTCAGGTTGTACAAGAAACCCCAATCAACCATCGCTACTATTGTGGGCACCAGAAAGGCAATCAAGGAAGCTGTTCTTGCCAAAGGTTTAACTGTGTTTTCGAAACAAAGATCGCAAGTGATGGAAGATGTTGAGAGACTCTTATTGGTGTGGATAAATGAAAAACAGCTAGCAGGAGATAGCGTCTCTCAAGCGATCATATGTGAAAAGGCTAGGAAGTTGCATGAGGATTTAATTAAAAAAATGCCTGCAACTAGTGATGATGTGAGTGAATTTAAGGCCAGCAAAGGTTGGTTTGAGAGATTTAAGAAGCGTAGTGGCATTCATAGTGTGATAAGGCATGGTGAGGCTGCCAGTTCGGACCACAAAGCGGCTGAAAAATATGTGCATGAATTCAAGGAGTACATAGACAGTGAAGGACTGAAACCTGAACAAGTGATTAATTGTGATGAAACATGCCTGTTTTGGAAGAAAATGCCAAGCAGGACCTACATTACTCAGGAGGAAAAGGCACTCCCAGGACATAAGCCTATGAAAGACAGGCTTACTTTGTTGATGTGTGCCAATGCTAGTGGTGATTGCAAAGTTAAGCCTTTATTAGTGTATCACTCTGAAACTCCCAGAGCGTTCAGGCAAAAGAATGTCCTCAAGGATAATTTGTGTGTGCTGTGGAGGGCAAACAGTAAGGCATGGGTCACTAGGGACTTTTTCTATAACTGGTTACACCATGCATTTGCCCCCAATGTGAAAGATTACCTAACTGAAAAGAAATTAGAACTTAAGTGCCTCCTGGTGTTAGACAATGCCCATGGTCATCCTACAGACGTGGCAGAGCGACTTTATGGGGACATGAGCTTCATTAAGGTGAAGTTTTTGCCTCCTAATACCACTCCTCTCCTGCAGCCCATGGACCAGCAGGTTATTGCAAACTTCAAAAAACTGTACACAAAAGCTCTGTTTGAAAGGTGCTTTGTAGTGACCTCAGAAACTCAACTGACTCTAAGAGAGTTTTGGAGAGAGCACTTTAATATCCTCAATTGTGTAAACCTTATAGGTAAGGCTTGGGAGGGAGTGACTAAGAAGACCTTGAACTCTGCTTGGAAGAAACTGTGGCCAGAATGTGTAGACAAAAGGGATTTTGAAGGGTTTGAGGCTAACCCTGAGAGGATTATGCCACTTGAGGAATCCATTGTGGCATTGGGAAAGTCCTTGGGGTTGGAGGTTAGTGGGGAGGATGTGGAAGAGTTGGTGGAGGAGGACAATGAAGAACTAACCACTGATGAGCTGATAGATCAACTTCAAGAGCAAGAGGCCAGACCTGAGGAAACTGGTTCAGAGGAGGGGAGAGAGAAATTGAAGAAGTTGCCTACTACAAAGATTAAAGAAATCTGTGCAAAGTGGCTTGAAGTGCAAACCTTCATGGATGAAAATCACCCTCACACAGCTATTGCAAGCCGTGTTGGCAACCTGTACACTGACAATGTTGTGAAACACTTTAGGGATGTCATAAAGGAACGAGAGGTACAGGCCACTATGGACAGATATGTTGTGCGAAAGAAGTCCAGTGACTCTGAAGCTGGTCCTAGTGGCATTAAAAGAAGAAGGGAAGTAACCCCAGAAAAGGACTCGACACCTCAAGTCTTAATGGAAGGGGATTCCCCTTCTAAACACTAACACTCTCTCTCCCCTCCTCCCATCCCATCAATCATCACCAGATCTTCAATAAAAGTAAGTGTCATGTAAGTGTGCATGCCTTTTTCAGTTTGTGTGTATTAAAATTAACATTTCATGTGGTAAAAAATTTTTTTTTTCATACTTTTGGGTGTCTTGCACGGATTAATTTTATTTCCATTATTTCTTATGGGGAAAATTCATTCACATACCGATTATTTCGCATAACAATTACCCCTCTTGCACGGATTAAAATCGTTATGCGGGGGTCCACTGTACATACGAAAATACACTGCAAAATCACTGTTTTAACCCTTAAACGGTCCAAACGTATATCATGCGCGTAGCGCCCCAAACGTATAAATACGTTTTCTTTGTCATTCATTCAACATTGCCACGATAAGCCTGAGTCACCTAGACATGAGAGAATGGGTGTGCGCACTCACTGTGCACCATATTAAAATAATTGGGGATGTCTGGGTACCATATGCTCTTTTTTCCTATTAAAAAAAATCTTTTTTGGGGGCGCTACGCGAGTGAACGTATATATACATTTGGACCATTTAAGGGTTAAACAAAAACCACGGTCAGAATTTTTTTTTTCTCATTATGTACTATGTGTTGCAGGATTTTTTTTATACTGTGCACACTGACCATGCAGACCCATTTTTTCATATATAGGCCTACCAGCTTTCTTTTGCTAGATTTGAAGGTGCTAGAATTTACGTGTACTAATACGGCACCAACCCTGGTGTGCAAGCCGTACTAGTACGACACCGACCCTGAAAGGGTTAAAGTGGGGGCTTCAGGTATGGGTGGATTAACATATAAGGGCAAAACAGGCAGTTACCCCAGCCTCCCCAGATGAAGGGGAGCCTCAAACATCCATTGTATGTAAAAATATATTATTGCAGTAGAACCCCCCATATCCACTGATTCGGTGTATGTGGTTTCAGTATCCACGGTTTACTGTGACCCAAAAATACCTCTTAATTTTGCATAGTAATGGCCCCAAAGTGCAAAAGTAGAAAAGCTGGCAGTTCTTCAAAACCTAAGAGAAGCCATGAAGTGTTTCCCATCAGTGAAAAAGTGATAATTCTCCACTTGTTGTGCATAATTTATCAATTAAACTTTATAATAGGTTATGTATAGGACTTACATGTAGGGTTTGCTACTATCCATGGTTTCTGTATCCATAGCAGGTTCTTGGAATGTATCCTCTGTGGATATGGGGGTCCTACCATACTTTCTTTTTATTAACATCGGCCATTTCCCACCAAGGCAAAGTGACCCGAGAAAGAAGAAACACTTTCATTATCATTCACTCAATCTTTTGTCAGAAGCGTGCCTACACTAGAGTTAAAAATCTGCAACATCAACACCCCTCCTTCAGAGTGCAGGCATTGTACTTCCCACCTCCAGGACTCAAGTCCGGCTTGCCAATTTCCCTGAATCCCATCAAAATGGTATACAATACCGACAGGTTGTTAGGTAAGACACATATGCAACAGTTAGACAACTTTATTCCGAAACGTTTCGCCTACACAGTAGGCTTCTTCAGTCGAATACAGAAAGTAGGCAGGAACAGTAGAGATGTGAAGACGATGTAATCAGTCCATCACCCTTAAAGTCGTAGAATTTGAGGTTGTCAGTCCCTCGGCCTGGAGAAGTTCAGTTCCATTGCTCACATTCCAACAGCGCGTCAAGCCAAAAACCATTTGCCTCCAATCGCTCCTATCTAACATGCTCGTGCATGCCTGCTGGAAGTCCAGGTCTCTTCCACACAAAACCTCCTTTACCCCTCCCTCCAACCTTTCCTAGGTTGACCCCTACCCTTCCTTCGTTCCACTACAGTTTTATCCGCTCTCCAAGTCATTCTATTTCATTCCATCCTCTCTAAATGTCTGAACCACCTCAACAACCCCTCCTCAGTCCTCTGGATAATACAAAATTTTAGTAACCCCACACCTCCTCCTAATTTCCTAACTACAGATTCTCTGCATCATATTTGCACCACATGTTGCCCTCAGACATGACATGTCAACTGCCTCCAACCTTCTGCTTGTTGCAACATTCATTACCCATGCTTCACACCCATATAAGAGCATTGGTATAACTATACTCTAATACATTCCCCCTCTATGCTTCCATGGATAATGTTCTTCGTCTCCACGGACTCATCATTGCATCACTCAACTTTTCTCCCCTGGTCAATTCTCCGATTCCACCTCGTCTTTCATAGACCCATCCACTGGCAAGTCCTCTTCCAAATACAGTGGAACCTTGACTTAGGAGTGCCCCAGCATATGAGTTTTTCAAGATACGAGCTGTCGCTTGGCCAATTTTTTGCTCTGAGTTATGAGCCAAAATCCGAGTTACGAGCGAGCTTCCCTCTCAACCCACAACCCGCACACCTCCACCTCGCTTGTGTTTATCTATGAGTTCATGCTTTAATTTCATGGACATTATCTTATTTTTCTTCTCAGCACTGTCCTTTGCACTTATTTTCTTAGGACCATGATTAGAGAAAAGAAATTTGGCAAAATAACTGTACAAAATTCAAGGAAAGCATGAGAGAAATGCTTCCAGTGCTCAGCGGATGTTTTGCATTCGCTGGGCCATTTAGTTCTGAAGCTCGTTATTATTTTTTTTTTTTTAACAAGTTGGCCGTCTCCCACCGAGGCAGGGTGACCCAAAAAGAAAGAAAATCCCCAAAAAGAAAATACTTTCATCATCATTCAACACTTGCCTCACTCACACATAATCACTGTTTTTGCAGAGGTGCTCAGAACACAACAGCTTAGAAGCATATACATATAAAGATACACAACATATCCCTCCAAACTGCCAATATCCCAAACCCCTCCTTTAACCCTTTCAGGGTTGTTCTCAGGGTCGCCCAAATTTCAAAAAAAAAAAAATTATTTTTTTCTTATGAAAAGATATTTTTTTCCCGATCATAATGACACCAAAAGTATGAAATTTGATGGAAAACTTAGGAAATTATGTTCTTGCGAAGTTAGCGGTCTCGACGATGTTTACATATCGGCCATTTTGCCCACTTTGAGCCCTATTTTCAGCCAATTCCACTAGTCGACAAAAATTATAACTATTTCGCTAGAACTCCATTTTTTCTATCAAATGAGTACAAGAAACCACTCATTTACTGATTTCAGCTATCCAATACAGTGGTCAGAATTAGGGAATTTTGCCAATTTCACACAAATTTCAAAAGATGCCAATTTTCGAATAGGGTCCAGAATAAACAAGAAAGACATTCCTGGCACTAAAATAACATTTCCTCTGTTCATTAGTCACGTCCCCACGCCCCTCTTACATTCTTTTGCTTTCCACTTTGAATTTTTATTCTCACAAAAAATTTACTGTTATGCAGACTACTGCATTAGTGTAGAAATGGTATAAATAATATCGGTGCACTTGTGAAAGAATATTCGACTCACCAGTTGACGTGTATTGGACACAAAGCATGATTTGTTAACTTTTGAACTTTGGTAAAAATCAAACATTTCTGCTACTTTGAGCTCAATTTCAAGGTACTTTTCTTTGTAAAACCAGTCAAAATCATCTCAATTTCTGTAATATGTCTTCCATTCTATAGAATGAGACCAGGAAAAGTAGAATACAACAATAAATGTCATACAAAAATGCAGTGCAAAGTCGCTGTTTTAATCCAAAAACACGGTCAAAGTTTTTTTTTTTTCCTCATTATGTACTGTATGCTGCAGGATTTTTTTTTATACTGCACACACTGACCACATAGACCCATTATTTCATATGTAGGCCTACCAGTTTTCTCTCACTAGATTTGAGGGCGCTAGAATTTAGGTATACTAGTTCGTCAAAAACCCTGGTGCATAAGCCGTACTAGTAAGTCTGAAACCCTGAAAGGGTTAAAGTGCAGGCATTGTACTTCTCATATCCAGGACTCAAGTCCAGCTATATAAAAATAGCAGGTTTCCCTGAATCCCTTCGCTAAATATTGCCCTGCTCACACTTCAACAGCTCGTCAGGTCCCAAATACCATTCATCTCCATTCACTCCTATCTAACACGCTCATGCAAGCTTGCTGGAAGTCCAAGCCCCTCGCCCACAAAACCTCCTTTACCCCCTCCCTCCAACCATTTCGAGGACGACCCCTACCCCGCCTTCCTTCCCCTACAGATTTATATGCTCTCCATGTCATTCTACTTTGATCCATTCTCTCTAAATGACCAAACCACCTCAACAACCCCTCTTCAGCTCTCTGACTAATACTTTTATTAGCTCCACACCTCTGCCTAATTTCCACACTCCGAGTTTTCTGCTTAATATTTACACCACACATTGCCCTTAGACAAGTCATCTCCACTGCCTCCAACCATCTCCTCGCTGCAGCATTTACAACCCAAGCTTCACACCCATATAAAAGTGTTGGTACCACTATACTATTATTGTTATTACTAATATTATTATCATTATTATTATTAATTTAGGAAACCGAAGCTCGCTCATTATTTTTTTATAATAATAATAATAATAATTATTATTATTATTAATTTAGGGAAATGGAGCATAGATCCAATTCCGAAAACAATTCCAAAACATCCGGTGAGCAGTGGAAGCATTTCTCTCATGCTTTGCTTGCATTTTGTACAGCTATTTTGCCAAATTTCTTTTTTCTAACCATGGGTCTTAAAAAAGTAAAAGTACAGTAAGTGCAAAGAACAGTGCTGAGAAGAAAAAGATGGTGTCCATTGAATTAAAGCATGAAATCATAGATAAACACAAACGAGGTGGAGGTGTGCGGGTTGTGAGTTGAGGGCCACTGACAGCATACATCGCTCTGTCTATCTTCCACCCTCCATCTCTTCTCCCAGGTAAATATTTACATACAATTTATAAAACCAGTTTATTTCTTTATATTCACTCTTATGTTTTATTATGTTTTTATACAATATTTCTTATTTATAAATACACTGTTTCAGTGTTTTCCTTTTGAAACTAGTGATGTAGTGTAGTTAGCCTACAAATACACTGTTTTCAGAAGGGAAAAAATGGGAAGATATAGTCAGTGCGGAAGCAGCAATGGCTGCCACCACCACTCATCACATAATGACATATTTTATTCATTCTAGAGTATATATCATGTTTCTATGTTATTTATATTGTTTAGTATGTCATACTGGATGAATTGTGATAGATAAATAAGCTGTAGAGCTGATATCAGCATCATACTGAAGTATTTTTTCCTGCCTCCCAAGAGCAGGAATTCCACTGGAGAGGATTAATAGCATTTCAATTAATTTAAATGAGGAAAATAGATTCGATATATGAGCAAATTGAGTTACGAGCTAGGTCATGAAACAGATTAAACTCATAACTCAAGGTTCCACTTCCTCCATACTCCCTCCCTCCTATCTGATATCCAATCTTTCATTACCTAAGTTTTTTGTTATCCTCATCATCTTACTCTTTCCTATACCTGGAGAGGGTTTTGGGGGTCAAAACCCCTGTGGCTCAGTCTGAGACCAGGCCTCATGGTGGATTAGGGTCTGATCAATCAGGCTGTTACTGCTGGCCACACGCAAACCGACATACAAACCACAGCCCGACTGGTCAGGTACTAACTTTAGGTGCCTGTCTAATGCCTTCTCAAAGACAACCAGGAGTCTATTGGTAATCCCCCTTATGTATGCTGGGAGGCAGTTGAACAGTCTTGGGCCCCGGACACTTGCTGTGTTGTCTCTCAGTGTAATCGTGGCGCCCTTGCTTTTCATTGGGGGAATGTTGCATCTCCTGCTGAGTCGCTTTCATAGGGAGTGATTTTCATGTGCAAGTTTGGTACTAATTACTCTTGAATTTGACAAGTGTATATTATAATCTCTCTCGCCTGCATTCCAGGGAATACAAATCAAGGAAGGGACTTCAACCATTCCCAGTAATTTAGGTGCCTTATCATACTTATGTGTGCCGTGAAAGTTCTTTGTAGACTCTCCAGGTTAGCAATTTCGCCTGCCTTGAAGGGGGCCATTAGTGTACAGCAGTATTCCAGCCTAGAGAGAACAAGCAATTTGAAGAGAATCATCATGGGCTTGGCATCCCTAGTTTTAAAGGTTCTCATTAACCACACGATCATTTTCCTTGCAAATGTGATAGATGCATTGTTGTGGTCTTGGAAGGCGAGATCCTCTGACATTATCACTCCCAGGTCCTTCACATTACTTTTTCGCTCTATTGTATGGTTAGAATTTGTTGTATACCCTGATACAGTTTTAATTTCCTCAAGTTTTCCATATCTGAGAAGTTGAAATTTCTCTTCATTGAACTTCATATGATTCTGAGTGACCCATTTGAAGATTTGGTTGATGTCACTTTTAATTTCCTTCTTTTACATACCCTACCAAATTCCTCCACCAACTTCTATAACTTTTCAGAACCTCCCAAAAGGACAGTGTCCTTAGCAAAAAGCAACTGTGACAACTCCCACTTTGTGTTAGATGCTTTATCTTTTAATCCCACACCTCTTGCCAACACCCAAGCATTCACTTCTATTACAACCCCATGTATAAATATACGGTATAACCATGGTGACATCACACATTCCTGTCTAAGGCCTACTTTTACTGGGAAATGATCTCCCTCTCTCCTCCATACTCTAACCTGAGCCTCACTTTCTTCATAAAAACTCTTCACTGCTTTCAATAACCTAGCTCCTATTTAACCCTTTCAAGGTTTCCGACGTACTAGTACGTCTTACGCACCAGGGTTATTGACATACTAGTACGCATAAATTCTAGCACCTTCAAATCTAGCGAGAGAAAGCTGGTAGGCCTACATATGAAAGAATGGGTCCATGTGGTCAGTGTGCACAGTATAAAAAAAATCCTGCAGCACATAGTGCATAATGAGAAAAAAAAATCTTTGACCATGTTTTTGGTTTAAAACAGCGACTTTGCACTGTATTTTCGTATGGTATTTATGGTTGTATTCTAGTTTTCCTGGTCTCATTTTATAGAATGGAAGACATATTACAGAAACTGAGATTACTTTGATTGGTTTCACAATGAAAAGTACCTTGAAATTGAGCTCAAAGTAGCAGAAATATTCGATTTTTGCCAAAGTTCAAAAGTAAATAAATCGTGCCATGCGAGTCTAATATTCTTTCACAAGTGCGCTGATATAACTTATACCATTTCTACACTAATGCAGTAGTCTGCATAGCAGTAAATCTTCTACTTTTTGTGAGAATAAAAATTCAAAGTAAGAGGGGCCTGGGGACATGACTAATGAACAGAGAAAATGTTATTTTAGTGCCAGGAATGTCTGTCTTGTTTATTCTGAACCCTATTTTGAAACTGGCATCTTTTGATTTTTGTGTGAAATTGGCAAAATTGCTAAATTCTGACCACTTTATTGGATAGTGAAATCGGTAAATGGGTGGTTTCTTGTACTCATTCAATAGAAAAAATGGACTTCTAATGAAATAGTTATGATTTTTGTCGACTGGTACATTGGAATTGGCTGAAAATAGGGGTCAAAGTGGGTGAATTCGCCGATGCGTAAACATTCTCGAGACCACTAACTTCGCAAGAGCATAATTCCGTAAGTTTTCCATCAAATTTCATACTTTTGGTGTCATTATGATTGGGAAAAGATTCTCTATCATTTCACAAGAAAAAATAATTTTTTTTTTTTTTTAAATTTCTGACCCTGAGAACAAGTTTAGGAGAGGGCCTGCCGACCCTGAAAGGGTTAAAGTCACTTTCAGGAGTTAATGTCCCAGTGACAATAAAAATCACATTTACTTACCAAATTGTACCAAACAGAAATTCATCACTAAGATATAATCACTTTTTTAGAAACATGTAATTCTACTTCTAACCAGTTCGGTAAAATTTTACTGAAAAATTTCAACATTGCATGAACGGTGGTTAGTATTTAATGATAAGATAAATTATAATTATACAACAGTATTTTATATTTTTTTTTTTATTTTTATTTACAATTTGAGCATACATAAAGAGGTACAAAAAAATACAGATAAGAGCAGCATGCCAAAGCCACTTATACTATGCATAGCATTACGGGCTGGCTTAAAATTAACTAAGCAATGATGAAATCAGTGATAATACATTATTGTAAACAGATAACTATAAAGCACAAATGAGTATTACAAAGACAGGTCATATGGTTGCATGCATTGTTGTACATTCAGTCGTATGGAGTATTCTGTTAGGGAGTGTATTTAAAAAATAATAAAGTTAGATTGGGTTTTAGGTTTAACATTTATGTGATATAATTGTGAGAAACATTTAAGATGTACAATTTATAAGGTTCAGTTATTCAGTATTTATTTGGTTTTGGGTGAGTAAGTGATCTTTGAGAAGAGACTTGAATTTATAAACAGGTAGTGTTTCTTTTATATTTACAGGTAATGAATTCCAGATTTTAGGGCCTTTTATGTGCATTGAGTTTTTGCATAGTGTGAGATGGACACGAGGAACATCAAAGAGTGATCTGTGCCTTGTGTTATGGTCATGTGTTCTGTTGAGGTTGGCAAGGAGATGTTTGAGGGGAGGGTTAATATCAGAGTTAAGTGTTCTATGTATGTAATAGGTGCAGTAATAAGTATGGATGTTTTGTATGGTGAGTAGGTTTAGTGTATTGAATATTGGTGGAGTGTGCTGCCTGTAGTGAGAATTTGTTATCATTCTAACTGCAGCCTTTTGTTGGGTAATTAGTGGTCTGAGATGGTTAATTGTTGTTGAGCCCCATGCACAAATTCCATAGGTGAGATAGGGGTAAATAAGAGAGTGATATAGGGCCAGGAGGGCTGACTGTGGAACATAGTACCGTATCTTCGACAGTATGCCTACAGTCTTGGAAATTTTCTTAGAAATTTGTTGTATATGTGTATGAAATTTGAGTCTATTATCAAGGTGGATTCCTAAGAATTTTCCCTCTGTTAGCTTTGTGATAGGTGATCCGTTTATCATTATGTTAAGAGGGACATCTGTAGCTCTGTTACCAAACTGAATGAAGTAGGTTTTGTCAATGTTTAGTGTAAGTTTGTTAGTCCTCATCCAGGTAGATATTTTCTGTAATTCGGTATTTACAGTATTGGCTAGCGTGACTGGGCTCGGGTGAGAGAAGATGTATGTAGTGTCATCTGCAAATAGTGTGGGTTTGAGTAATTGCGAAGCATTTGGAAGGTCATTTATGTATAGGAGAAAGAGAAGAGGGCCAAGGACACTTCCCTGTGGGACACCAACTGTAATTGGTTGCGCAGAAGAGTTTGCCCCATTTGCGTACACATATTGGCTTCTGTTGCTGAGGTATGACTTGAGGTAGTTGAGGGAGTGCCCTCTTATACCATAGTGTGACAATTTTACGTGGAGCAAGTCATGGTCAACTGTATCAAAAGCTTTACGTAAGTCAATGAAGATCCCCAGTGGGACTTCTTTTTTCTCTATTACAGTGTATATATGTTCTAGCATGTGTATAATAGCATCATTAGTATTTTTATTAGGCCTGAATCCAAATTGGCAGGGGTTGAGTATGTTTTGGGAGATAAGGTAGGAGTAGATTCGTTTATGAATTAATTTTTCGAAGATTTTTGAGAGAGGGTGTAAGTTGGATATTGGCCTATAGTTATTCAACTCTGTTTGGTCTCCTCCTTTGTGGATCAGGGTGACCCTTGCTATTTTGAGTACTGTAGGGAAGGTGGAGGATTCAATGGATTTGTTAAAGAGTGTTGCAATGATTGGTGATAGCACTTGTGACACTTTTTTGTATATAAAGGGTGGTAAGGTATTTAAATCTCCTGCCTTGTTTTTTAGTGTGTTGATAATAAGGGAGACTTCGTATGGGTTAGTCGGAGCTAGGAACAGTGTGTTCGGGTAGTTGCCGGTGAGGTAGTCATTTGGTGGGGTATCTGAGCTTGGAGTTTTATTGGCAAGGTTTTGTCCTATAGTGGAGAAGAAATCATTGAGTCTGTTTGCTGTTTCTGTTGGTGGGAGTTGGGGTTCATCTGATTTTGCTAATTTTATTTCGCTATTTCGCGATATCTTTTTTGTTCCCAGAATTTCTGATAGGGTTTTCCAGGTCTTTTTTATATCACCTTGTAAGTTGGATAATCTGTTCTCATAATACAATTTTTTTGCCCTTCTTATCAGGCTGGTTAGGATTGACGAGTAATGTTTTGTTTGGTCTCTGGTTATGTGACCCATTCTGTACTGTTTTTCATATTGGTGTTTTGTATTTATGGATTTGAGAATGCTGGGTGTTAGCCAGGGACTGTTCAGTCTCTTAGCTGTCATCTGTTTAGTTTTTTTAGGGCAGTGCTTGTTATAGAGGTATTGGGTCTTTTTTAGAAAATTATTAATACATTCGTCAATATCTGTATAGATTTCTAGCTCAGTGTGCCAATCAATGTTTGCTACTGCTGTTGTGAAGTTATTAATGGCTGCCTCATTGTGAAGTCTGAAGGTGACTTTAGTAGTGTCTTGGGGTAGTTTACCAAGAGTTGTTATGAGGAAAGTAGGGTAGTGGTCTGTGGTATTATCTGTAATTATGCCTCATTTTAAAGGGGATATGGTGTTGGTCCAGATGTGGTCAAGTAGGGAAACACTATTCTCTGTAACTCTTGTAGGTTTTGTTACTGTTGGTAGTAGCATACAGTTACTCATTGTGTTTGTGAATTCAGTAACGTGTGGGTCCTGGTCTTGCAGGAGATTTATATTGAAGTCACCTGAGAGTAGTAAGTGATCTTTGTTCATGCATGCATCAGTTATCATACTTCCTAGGTTTTGACTAAATTGGCTAATGTTTGACTGTGGAACTCTGTAGATGTTTATCAATGTGAGAGGTTTTTGTAGGTATTTGGATTTGAATTTAGCTATTATATATTCCCCATGTTCATCCCTTGTGCAAGTATTAGTGATACATTCTAGTTGGTCTGAGTAGTATATGGCTGTGCCACCCCCTTGTTGGTCTGGCCTACAGTTGTGTATGGCTGTGTAACCAGGAATGGCATAGACATCTGTACTATCAGGCTTTAGCCGGGTTTCAGTTAGTGTAATAATGGACATATTGGCATGTAAGGAATTTAGTAATGCTATGAGGTCATCGTAATGCTTGCTTAAAGATCTGATATTGTAGTTAAAGATAGTTATGTTGTTGTTGGCACTGAGAAGTGCCTTTGATTGTTCTGCAGTGTAGTAATTACAGTAACTTTTTGATTCATTTAAGTCATTAAATAAGAGGTTGGTATCAGGATCAATGCTTGTAATCATAAGATTTGTAGTGAATCTATAGTTAGAATTAAGTATAAAACAAAGTAAATAGTCTTAAGCTAAAAAATAGCACCTGAATTATTTAACAAATGTAAAATAATGAGCTAAGGTAGTTTTTTTTTTTTTTAAGCTAAAATAATGGAGACTATATAAAAGGGACTAATACAAATAAAGTGATGATCAAATAATGGAGCTTGGGAATATGATAGTAGGTAGTACTATAAAGGTAATTTTTTAAAGTTAGAATTATAGTATAAAATTATAATATAAAAGGGACTAATATAGGTTGTGGTGAACAATAAAGTGGTAATCAAATAAATGAGCTTTGGAATATAATGGCAAAATTGTGAACTTATTCTACTTTAGCACCTGAGAATAGCACCTTGATTATTTTAACAATTGTGAATATATAAACTAGGGTAGTTATATAAAGCTAAAATAAAGGAGAAAATATATAAGGGACTAAAATTAAGTAATGGTAAACAAAGTTAAATGGACAGATGGTAGGAATTATAATATAAACTTATAAAAATACAATTTGAAATGGTACTTGCAATTGCACTAGAGTCTGGTATAGGTTGTTGACAAGATCAAGATTATAACTAGATTTAAATTGACAAAATAAAATTCACAATTAAAGTACCAAAAGAATAATAGTAAAAAAATAACAATGGTAATGTCTTGGTTGTAAGATGGTAGACAGATAGTAAATGTGGTATTAAAACAGGTAAAGGTAATTAGACAAGTAATGGTTATTAAATGTCAAAAATGTTAACAGTAAATTGAAATTTTAGTAAAAATGATAATTATTAATTTTAGTAAGTAATATCAATTGATAGTATTTAAAAAAATATGAGGTAGTAATATGGACAGAGAAAGTATCAATTCAGCTAATGTTTAAGCGAACAATAGTAAATAACAAAATCACATAAGGTGACTTATGCTTACTAGTAAAATCACAAAATGAGGTAGTTGATTATTTAATTACTAAGAGATTGCACAATGAAATTTGAACAATAATGGAGCAAAACATACACTACACTACGTAGGCTTTTAAGTTGGACATTGTTTAGTTATTCTCTGTAAGATTAGTATCCCTGAGAAATCGTGATAGATCATTCTCGTTCGTGATTGTGTACAGTTGACCTACATTTGTTTTCCTAACAAGAATTTTCCCATCCCGTGTGAAGCATTGGTGTATTGTGTCATTATTCTCCCGCTTAAGTTTTCTGACTCTATACAGGAGGTTCTGACGTTTTTTGGTAAGACACTCGTTTATGTATACCTCTTTCTTTACTTTAATAGATGCAATAATTAAGTCTTTTTTCCTGTCATGTGAGTGGAATCTAAGCATAACACTTTTTCTACCATGGGATCCTAGTAACCTGGCTTCTTTTATTTCAGACTCTGGTACAATAACACTTGTTTGGTCCTTTATGATCTGCAGAGTAATTTCTTTACTGTTTGTTTGGTTCATATCACTGGGAAAAAGTGGACTGTTAACTATTACTGCATGAAGTAGTAACCCTTTCAGGGTTGGCAGGCCCTCTCCTAAATTTGTTCTCAGGGTCAAAAATTTAAAAAAAAAAAAAAAAAATTTTTTCTTATGAAATGATAAGAGAATCTTTTCTTGATCATAATGACACCATAAGTATGAAATCTGATGGAAAACTTACAGAATTATGCTCTTGCGAAGCTAGCAGTCTCAACGATGTTTACGCATCGGCGATTTCGCCCGATTTGAGCCCTATTTTTGTCCAATTCCAATGTATCAATCGACAAAAATCATAACTATTTCACTAGAACTCCATTTTTTCTATCGAATGAATACAAGAAACCACCCATATACCAATTTCAGCTATCCAATAAAGTGGTCCAAAATTGGCAATTTTGCCAATTTCACACAAATTTCCAAATAGGGTCCAGAATTGTATCAGGGTGCAGAATAAACAAGACAGACATTCCTGGCACTAAAATAACATTTCCTCTCTTTATTAATCACATCCCAAGCCTCTGTTACATATCTTTCGCTTTCCACTTTGAAGTTTTATTCTCACAAAAAATATAAGATTTACTGTTATGCAGACTACTGCATTAGTGCTGAAATGGTGTAGAAATGGTATAAATAATATCAGCACACTTGTGAAAGAATATTAGACTCACCAGTTGTGTATTGGATACATGGCATGATTTGTTTGCTTATGAACTTTGGCAAAAATTGAACATTTCTGCTATTTTGAGCTCAATTTCAAGGTACTATTCATTGTGAAACCAATCGAAATCATCTCAATTTCTGTAATACATCTTCCATTCTATTAAATGAGACCAGGAAAACTAGAATACAACCATAAATAGCGTACAAAAATACACTGCAAAGTCACTGTTTTAAACCAAAAACACGGTTGGAGCTTTTTTTCTCATTATGCACAGTGTGCCGCAGGAATTTTTTTATACTGCGCACACTGACCACATAGACCCATTCTTTCATATGTAGGCCTACCAGCTTTCTCTCGCTACATTTGAAGGCACTAGAATTTATGCGTACTAGTACGGCACCAAACCTGGCGTGCAAGCCGTACTAGTACAGCACCAACCCTGAAATGGTTAATCTACCCTTAACTTACCTGTTTTCATGGACATTAAAACTGGCCCTTTTGTAGTGCCTGCAAACCATTCTTCAGCAGTTAGTGCTGGTGTTGGGGAAGCCGTGTCAGGAAACAAGTCTGGCTGAAACTGATCGCTCTGGAAAAAAAATCAAGCAAGATACAAGAAAATAATTCTGACTGACTTTTTTTTTTTTTTTTTTTTTTTTGTGTGTGTGTGTGTGTGTGTTTGTTTTAGGGAGGGGGGTTAAGTAATTCCTATTATAATTATCAACTGCTTATGACTACAACTTAGCATTGTTCTGTTTGTGAGCTCCTTTATAACGTCTGCCTTCACAGTGTTATTGCTCAACTCATTCCACTCAGGACTGCCAACTAAGAGCTTTCCACGTTAGATTTAGTTTCTCAAATTTATCTAACGTGCAGTTTTATGAAATTGTGAGGATGCACTTTTTAGCATTTTATGAGTTGATTCAGTGCAAAATCTAGTGCATTTCTGCAATATAATACTTTTCAAAACCAAGCTAAGTATATATGTAATAAACAAGAACCTAAATAAAAGTAGAGAGAAACAATAAAAACTAAGCTTAATAATGAAATTCACAAGGCAGCCTTCCGAAGTTCTGGTTAGACAGGTCTAAATCATGTACTGAATGTGACTCGCATGAGTGATAGTGTCCTGGGCTATGAGCCTGTAACAAACTGTGTAAAATATCCATCACACCAGTTCTGCTTTTGTTTCTACCCTCACTTGTGTATCCATTACCCTTACTATTATTGTTGAACTATTTGCTCTGACTATTCTTCATGAGCAAGAAATATACTCAGCATTTCAGAGTCCAGTGACTTGAGATACCAAAAATGGTTAATAAGGAAAGTAGGAGATGACACAAAATGTTTTTGTAAGTACAGTAAACTGTTATTCAGTATTACAGATTTACAGTGGACCCTTGACCAATGCCGACCCCTACCCCGCCTTCCTTCCACTACAGACTGATACACTCTTGAAGTCATTCTGTTTCGCTCCATTCTCTCTACATGTCCGAACCACCTCAACAACCCTTCCTCAGCCCTCTGGACAACAGTTTTGGTAATCCCGCACCTCCTCCTAACTTCCAAACTACGAATTCTCTGCATTATATTTACACCACACATTGCCCTCAGACATGACATCTCCACTGCCTCCAGCCTTCTCCTCGCTGCAACATTCATCACCCACGCTTCACACCCATATAAGAGCGTTGGTAAAACTATACTCTCATACATTCCCCTCTTTGCCTCCAAGGACAAAGTTCTTTGTCTCCACAGACTCCTAAGTGCACCACTCACTCTTTTTCCCTCATCAATTCTATGATTCACCTCATCTTTCATAGACCCATCCGCTGACACGTCCACTCCCAAATATCTGAATACGTTCACCTCCTCCATACTCTCTCCCTCCAATCTGATATTCAATCTTTCTGGCATCGTCTAACGATAAAATCACCCAACGATGCATTTCTGCGTAAAAATATTGGCTCAACCAATGGTGAAAAACTCAGGTTAAGAACACTCGTCCTGAACACGTGCGCCTTCCACCATCCAGCCTGAGCGCCTCAGCTACCCTGCCTTCAGCTAGTGTGCCATTGTTTACAAGCCAGGGAGGACGGTTTCACACATACATGCGATATATTTTGTATTATTCCATTGTTTTTAGTAACTGCTAAATAAGCCACCATGGGCCCAAAGAAAGCTTCTAGTGCCAACCCTGTGGTAAAAAGGGTGAGAAATACTATCGAAATACTATTGTACCATGGTCAGCTGTTGCTGTACCACCGTCAGCTGCTGCTGTACCACCGTCAGCAGCTGCTGTACCACGGTCAGCTGCTGCTGTACCACCGTCAGCTGCTGCTGTGCCACTGTCAGCTGCTGCTGTACCACCGTCAGCTGTACTACTCGAAGATGTGGAGAAAGTGTTGTTGGTGTGGCTTAACGAGAAACAATTACTGAGAAACAATTAACCCCAGAGGGTTAGCCACCCAGGATAACCCAAGAAAGTCAGTGCATCATCAAGGACTGTCTAACTTATTTCCATTGGGGTCCTTAACCTTTTCAGGGTCCAAAGCCCAAATCTGGAGTCACGCACCAGTGTCCAAGAATTTAAAAAAAAAAAAATTATTTTTTCTTATGAAATCGTAGAGAATCTTTTTGTGAAGGTAATAAAACAAAAAGTACGAAATTTGGTGGAAAATTGACGAAATTATGCTCTAGCTAATTTTGATGTGTCAGCGATATTTACGAATCGGCGATTTTGCCAACTTTGACTCCCATTTTAGGCCAATTACATTATTCCAATCAACCAAATTCTTAGCTATTTCACTAGTATTACTTCTATTCTATCGATTGAGCACAAGAAATCGCCAAGTCAACTGTTTCAACTACAAAATAAAGTGATCGGAAATTGTTAATTTGGCCAATTTAACACAAAGTTCAAAATATTCCAATTTCAAAATAGGGTCCAGAATGAACAATGTAGGCATTCCTGGCACTAAACTAACATTTCCTCTGTTCATTAGTTATGTTTTGAGGCTTTACAAATAAATTCCATTTTGATTTTTTATTCACATAATGAATTTTTATTCACACCAAAAAATAGAAGATTTACTGTTATGCAATACTGTAATAATTGTATAAATATCATCACCATATTTGTGAATGTATATTAGACCCACCAGCTGACGTGTATTAGACGTGTGAGGTCGCTTGTTTACTCTTGAATATCGGCAAAAATTTAACATTTCCGCTATTTTGAGCTCAGTTTCAAGCCATTTCCAATGCTAAAACCAATCAAAATCATCTCTATTTCTGTAATATGTCTTCCATTCTATCAAATGAGACCAAGAAATCGCAAATACAACTATAAAAAACATACGAAAAAACACTGCAAAGTTGCTGTTTTAATCGAAAAATCATGATTTCATTTTTTTTCTCTCATTATACACAGTGTGCTGCAGGATCTGTTTTATGTGGTGCACACATACCACATAGATGTATTCTCTCATATCTAGGCCCAAATGTACCACTCACAGTTTATCAGAGTGAGCTGAGCTCATGGCGTAGATCTACGGTTTGGACCCTGAACATAAAGCCGTAGATCTACGGGACGGACCCTGAAAGGGTTAATCTTGTCCCCCAGGATGCGACCCACACCAGTCGACTAACACCCAGGTGAACAGGAAAAAATGCCTGGAACTAATGCTCACACTGGTGAATTTAAGACCAGCAAACGTTGGTATGAGAGATTTAAGAATTGTAGTGGCATACACAGTGCAATAAGGCATGGCGAAGCTGAAAGATTCCAACCCCAACAAGTGTTCAATTGTGACGAAACAGGCCTGTTCTGGAAGAAAATGCCAAACAGGACCTACATTACTCAGGAGGAAAAGGCACTCCCAGGATACAAGCCTATGAAAGACAGGCTATTTCTCATGTTTTGTTGTAATGCTAGTGGGGATTGCAAAGTGAAGCCTTTACTCATGTATCACTCTGAAAATCCCAGAGTGTTCAAGAAAAACAGTGTCTCATCACTCATCAATACTCTTCAATAAAGCTAAGAGTCACTTTAGCATTTATTTATGTAGTTATTGTGTATGTCTCATTGTTTTCTTTGTAGGGAAATGTATATTTCATGAAAAAGATTTTTTTTAATACTTTTGGCTGTCTGGAATAGATTAATTGGATTTCTCTTATTTCTTATGGGGAAAATTAATTCAGCTAACAAAAAATTCAGCTAAGGACAAGCTCTCTGGAAAGGATTAATATCGTTGGTCGAGGGTCCACTGTATTTGCCACGTTTTGATTATTGCACTACTGAAAAACTGTGGCACAATTTTATACAATTCGTAAAATTAACTTTACACAGTTCCGTCTGCAGGCACAGAAAAAATTCCCCCAGCTCAAGTTGCTGCTTTGTTGTGGGTCAGTGGGGAAGACTTCCCCTGCCACCCCCCAACACTCCCGCCACCACCATCCCAGCCTTCATGAATACGTGCCCAGTTTCATTCTGGCCTAGGAGCTAGTTGTGTTTGTGATTTGTGTTTTGATCTTTTAATCTTGTATCTGCCAAGCAATCATGGTACCCAGTAGGCATACCAGTGTTGCTGAAAGTGGCAAATAAAAGGAATAAGCGTGTAAGTCTTAGAGTTAACGAAGAAAACAGAGATATTAGACAAGAGACATCCTATCACTTTGTGCAATTAAAAAGAATGAGGTAAATATATGAGTTTGTGTGATGACTGACTGATTTATTTGACTGACTGACTTACTTGACTAACGTACTTTACTGACTGACTTAGTGATCTGACTGACTGACTTACTGTCTTAACAGATTTACTGACTGATTGACTTAAAGTTAGACTTTTTCACTGTAGAGGACCCTGAAACGGTGTCTAGAGCAGCTGATGCCTTACCGTCAGTTGTATAATGTACTGTGGGATAAAATAGAACAGAAATCCATTACAGAATTTATTCACACTCCAGTACAGCCATCAGCTTCAGTACCAGAGCCTCTACCATCCACCTCAGCCCAGTAGGGCCACAGCATAACTCTCCACTCTCTTCACAATCATCCACAAACACCAGCACCCACACTTTAAGGTAAGAAATACAGTGGTCCCTCATTTTATCGTCGCTAATCCATTCCTGGAAGTGTGATGATTATCAAAAAAGAAGATTTTCAAATCAATTTTCCCCATAAGAAATAATGTAAATACAATTAATCCATTCCTGACACCCAGAAGTATTAAAACAAAATTTTTTTTTACGTGAAATATAGATGTAGTACATAAACAATACAATGGGACATGATGAATGAAATATTAACAGCATAACACTTACCTTTATTGGCGATTCTTCTTAGTGTATGGAAGACTGGAGGAGGAGAGATTGGATTAGTTACTGTTTGGAAGGGGAATCCCCTTCCATCAACACCTCAGGTACCAAGTCCTTTTCTAGGGTTACTTCTCTTCTCTGTTTCTTAATGCCACTAGGACCAGCTTGAGAGTCACTGGAGTCTTGTCTCACAAAAAAAAAGTGTCCAGAGAGCTCTGTTTCTGGTGCCTCTTTAAAACTTCCCTAAAATGGGCCAAGACTCTGTCACTGTACAAGTTGCCCAAATGGCTTGCAACATCCTTCTCAGGGTGATGTTTCTCCATAAATCTTTCCATCCTACCCCACATTTCACCATGCCTTATCACACAGTGTATGCCACTACACATCTTAAATCTCTCAAACCAACCTTTGCTGGCCTTAAATTCACAATTATCAAGCAATTTCTTTACCAGATCATCATGCAACTGCCTAGCCATTTCACAAATAATCGGCGTCATAAGACTATCTCCTGCTAATTGTTTCTCATTTATCCACACCAATAATAACTTCTCAACATCTTCAAGCACTGGTGATCTCATTTTTGTCAGCATATTTACCCCCTTTGCAACAACAGCTTCCTTGATTTCCTTTTTCTTGGCCACGATGGAAGATATGGTTGTATGGGATTTGTTATACATCCTGGCCAGTTCGGCCACACGTACACCACTTTCATATTGTTCAATGATGTTTTTCTTAAATTCAATCGTATTTCTCATCTTCTTTACCAAAGGCTTGGCACTAGCTTTCTTAGGAGCCATGGTAGCTTATTTAGCACTTGCAAGGACTAAAATGAATGGAATATTATGAAATATTTCATATGAACAAGTGAGGGTACCGTCGCTCACTGGTAAACAATGGCACACTGGCTGGGAAGGGAGGGCATGTTCCGGACGAAGGAAGATTAGCGAGTCAACCGACCATTTGCGAGCCAATGTTTGGACGAAAATAACGCGACAATTTCCGAAAAGGATGACTATCGAACTGGACGATTATTGAGGGACTACTGTACTAGTATTTCTGTTGCATTTGTAGTCTTAAGCAGTAAAAACAACATAATACAACATGACAATGAACTACAATTACATATTCACTTTTAGTTTTGTAAGATCAGGAGGTCTAAAGAAAAGTTGTTTGGCTTTTTTGGGGGGCTCCCAGGAACATAATTCTATTTTTCTCATAAGTTCTTCAGTTTATCTGACATGGATTTATCTAACATGGCGCATTTCAGGAACATAACTACCGTGTAATACAACGGTCTACTGTACTGCAAATTCCCAATTTACAGCTAAATTAAATGATATTGAAAGGCACAAAAATACTGCCAAGCACATGAAAACTGAAGAACCATTCAATACACAAAGACAAACAGTGCTTTAATTTGAAAAACTAAGCGATGATGCAAGAAGAACAGAGGGAAATATATGAATGTCATTGTTCATTGCTGAACGTTGTTCATTACAAGTACCTGATCATTCAAGTGAACTCTGCGAAGAATACAGTGGATCCCCGCATACCGTCGCCATCACATAACGTACAATCCGCATACCGCTCGCTTTTATCGCAAAAATTTTACCTCGCATACCGCTCAAAAACCCGCTCACCGCTCTTCGTCTGAGACGCGTCCAATGTGCGCCCTTAGCCAGCCTCACATGTGCCGCCGGTGGCATTATTTACCAGCCAGCCTCCGCGGTAACATCCAAGCATACAATCGGAACATTTCGTATTATTACAGTGTTTTTGGTGATTTTATCTGCAAAATAAGTGACCATGGGCCCCAAGAAAGCTTCTAGTGCCAACCCTACAGCAATAAGGGTGAGAATTACTATAGAGATGAAGAAAAAGATCATTGATAAGTATGAAAGTGGAGTGCGTGTCTCCGAGCTGGCCAGGTTGTATAATAAACCCCAATCAACCATCGCTACTATTGGTGGTACAGCTGCTGCTGCTGCTGTACCACCGTCAGCTGCTGCTGCTGCTCTGTCAGCTGCTGCTGCTGCTGCTGCTGCTCTGTCAGCTGCTGCTGCTGTTGTACCACCATCAGCTGCTGCTGCTGCTGCTGTAGTACCGTCTGCTGCTGCTGTAGTACCGTCTGCTGCTGCTGTAGTACCGTCTGCTGCTGCTGTAGCATCGTCTGCTGCTGCTGTAGCACTGTCAGCTGCTGCTGCTGCTGTACCACCATCTGCTGCTGCTGTAGTACCGTCTGCTGCTGCTGTAGCATCGTCTGCTGCTGCTGTAGCACTGTCAGCTGCTGCTGCTGCTGTACCACCGTCTGCTGCTGCTGTAGTACCGTCTGCTGCTGCTGTAGCATCGTCTGCTGCTGCTGTAGCACTGTCAGCTGCTGCTGCTGCTGTACCACCATCTGCTGCTGCTGTAGTACCGTCTGCTGCTGCTGTAGCATCGTCTGCTGCTGCTGTAGCACTGTCAGCTGCTGCTGCTGCTGTACCACCGTCTGCTGCTGCTGTAGTACCGTCTGCTGCTGCTGTAGCACTGTCAGCTGCTGCTGTAGCACCGTTGTTGGTGTGGCTTATTGAGAATACCAAGAAACAATTAACCCCAGAGGATTTGCCACCCAGGATAACCCAAAAAAGTGAGTGTCATCGAAGACTGTCTAACTTATTTCCATTGGGGTCCTTAATCTTGTCTCCCAGGATGCAACCCACACCAGTCGACTAACACCCAGGTGAACAGGGAAAAATGCCTGGAACTAGTGCTCATATTGGTGAATTTAAAGCCAGCAAAGGTTGGTTTGAGAGATTTAAGAATCGTAGTGGCATACACAGTGTGATAAGGCCTGTTCTGGAAGAAAATGCCAAACAGGACCTACAGTACTCAGGAGGAAAAGGCACTCCCAGGACACAGTGTCTCATCAGTCATTGCTGCATCTTCAATAAAGGTAAGTGTCATTTATTCTTCATTTAGTAGAGTAGTACATGCACAATATATATTGTGCATGTACTACTCTACTATTGTGCATGTATCCTTCTCTTTGTGTGTAGGAAAATGTATATTTCATGTGGTAAAAAAATTTTTTTCATACTTTTGGGTGTCTTGCACGGATTAATTTGATTTCCATTATTTCTTATGGGGAAAATTCATTCGCATACCGATCATTTCGCATAACAATGAGCCCTCTTGCACGGATTAAAGTCGCTATGCGGGGGTCCACTGTATATTGCCGACAGTTCTGGATGTAAGAACCTTAAGCCCAGGAGGACAAAATGTAGTGCAGTTGTTTACAATGTACTTGTACCATATTTTAATGATGACTTGAAATCTGATATTGTAAATAATAAATTCAGCTTATTAACCCTTTGATGGTTTCGGACGTACTAGTACGTCTTACGCGCAGGGTTTTTTGACGTACTAGTACGCACAAATTCTAGCACCGTCAAATCTCGCGGGAAAAGGCTGGTACGCCTACATGTAAGACAATGGGTCTGTGTGGTCGGTGTGCACGGTAGAAAAAAAATCTGGGACCCAGTGGTGCATTGTGGGAACGCCATCTTAGTAAACAATATCCACCATGCCTTGCGGTAAGAAGCTCCTCACTCCTCGGCGAATTGGGACACTTTTGTTCCCCAGTGACAGTTCTAATACAGATGGAAGTGCCAGTGAAGATGAGTTTCAAGGTTTTGGTGAGGTTTTGACCGAAACTAATGACCATAATATCAGTAATAGTGAGGAAAACCCAGACGACCCTCAGCCTTCCACCTCTGGTGCTGGACCGTCTTGTTCACGTTCAGTTGTACCAGAATCCAAGAGGAAACTTCTATTTTCCCAAATCCCAGACTCAGATGAGAGCATGGGTGATGATAGTGATAGTGAATATGAACTACAAGCTCTTCAAACTAGTTCCAGTAGTGATAGTGAAGTGCAATATTCCCCAGTGAAGCGTCAGTATATACGACGATATATGCGCTCTGGTAGTGTGCCATATGCTATTCCAAGGGGAAGGAGTGCATCTAGGAGTACATTCCGTGGCTGTACAACAGGAACAGAGAGTGAAAATGACGATGATACTGTTGCAATTGGGATGGAAAATGTGCGTGGTGGTAGTGGTGCCGGCGGTGAGGCACCAGCAGTGGGCTATGCTGCCACCCACGCCGCTGCCTCAGCTGATCTACAACAAAGGCCACCATCCCCCACCCACCCACCACACCAGCCTCCACAACCACAACCTCCACAACCACAACCACCTGTCATTGTCCAGTACTCACCAGCAGACCGCACCTGGGATTGGCAGGAAGCTGTCAATTTTGTTCCAAATGCCCACCAGTTTGATGACAGCCAAAGTGGAATACGGCCATCTTGTACACTTGGGAACAATGCCACTGAACTGCAATGTTTCGAGTTATTCTTTGACGAACCACTGGTGGAAAGTATTGTCATGGAAAGCAACACATACTACGAGTACACCATGGCAAACACATTATTATTTTTTTTTATTATCACACTGGCCGATTCCCACCAAGGCAGGGTGGCCCGAAAAAGAAAAACTTCACCATCATTCACTCCATCACTGTCTTGCCAGAAGGGTGCTTTACACTACAGTTTTTAAACTGCAATATTAACACCCCTCCTTCAGAGTGCAGGCACTGTACTTCCCATCTCCAGGACTCAAGTCCGGCCTGCCGGTTTCCCTGAATCCCTTCATAAATGTTACTTTGCTCACACTCCAACAGCACATCAAGTATTAAAAACCATTTGTCTCCATTCACTCCTATCAAACACGCTCACGCATGCCTGCTGGAAGTCCAAGCCCCTCGCACACAAAACCTCCTTTACCCCCTCCCTCCAACCTTTCCTAGGCCGACCCCTACCCCGCCTTCCTTCCACTACAGACTGATACACTCTTGAAGTCATTCTGTTTCGCTCCATTCTCTCTACATGTCCGAACCACCTCAACAACCCTTCCTCAGCCCTGTGGACAACAGTTTTGGTAATCCCGCACCTCCTCCTAACTTCCAAACTACGAATTCTCTGCATTATATTCACACCACACATTGCCCTCAGACATGACATCTCCACTGCCTCCAGCCTTCTCCTCGCTGCAACATTCATCACCCATGCTTCACACCCATATAAGAGCGTTGGTAAAACTATACTCTCATACATTCCCTTCTTTGCCTCCAAGGACAAAGTTCTTTGTCTCCACAGACTCCTAAGTGCACCACTCACTCTTTTTCCCTCATCAATTCTATGATTCACCTCATCTTTCATAAACCCATCTGCTGACACGTCCACTCCCAAATATCTGAATACGTTCACCTCCTCCATACTCTCTCCCTCCAATCTGATATTCAATCTTTCATCACCTAATCTTTTTGTTATCCTCATAACCTTACTCTTTTCTGTATTCACCTTTAATTTTCTTCTTTTGCACACCCTACCAAATTCATCCACCAATCTCTGCAACTTCTCTTCAGAATCTCCCAAGAGCACAGTGTCATCAGCAAAGAGCAGCTGTGACAACTCCCACTTTGTGTGTGATTCTTTATCTTTTAACTCCACGCCTCTTGCCAAGACCCTCGCATTTACTTCTCTTACAACCCCATCTATAAATATATTAAACAACCACGGTGACATCACACATCCTTGTCTAAGGCCTACTTTTACTGGGAAAAAATTTCCCTCTTTCCTACATACTCTAACTTGAGCCTCACTATCCTCGTAAAAACTCTTCACTGCTTTCAGTAACCTACCTCCTACACCATACACTTGCAACATCTGCCACATTGCCCCCCTATCCACCCTGTCATACGCCTTTTCCAAATCCATAAATGCCACAAAGACCTCTTTAGCCTTATCTAAATACTGTTCACTTATATGTTTCACTGTAAACACCTGGTCCACACACCCCCTACCTTTCCTAAAGCCTCCTTGTTCATCTGCTATCCTATTTTCCGTCTTACTCTTAATTCTTTCAATTATAACTCTACCATACACTTTACCAGGTATACTCAACAGACTTATCCCCCTATAATTTTTGCACTCTCTTTTATCCCCTTTGCCTTTATACAAAGGAACTATGCATGCTCTCTGCCAATCCCTAGGTACCTTACCCTCTTCCATACATTTATTAAATAATTGCACCAACCACTCCAAAACTATATCCCCACCTGCTTTTAACATTTCTATCTTTATCCCATCAATCCCAGCTGCCTTACCCCCTTTCATTTTACCTACTGCCTCACGAACTTCCCCCACACTCACAACTGGCTCTTCCTCACTCCTACAAGATGTTATTCCTCCTTGCCCTATACACGAAATCACAGCTTCCCTATCTTCATCAACATTTAACAATTCCTCAAAATTTTCCCTCCATCTTCCCAATACCTCTAACTCTCCATTTAATAACTCTCCTCTCCTATTTTTAACTGACAAATCCATTTGTTCTCTAGGCTTTCTTAACTTGTTAATCTCACTCCAAAACTTTTTCTTATTTTCAACAAAATTTGTTGATAACATCTCACCCACTCTCATTTGCTCTCTTTTTACATTGCTTCACCACTCTCTTAACCTCTCTCTTTTTCTCCATATACTCTTCCCTCCTTGCATCACTTCTACTTTGTAAAAACTTCTCATATGCTAACTTTTTCTCCCTTACTACCCTCTTTACATCATCATTCCACCAATCGCTCCTCTTCCCTCCTGCACCCACTTTCCTGTAACCACAAACTTCTGCTGAACACTCTAACACTACATTTTTAAACCTACCCCATACCTCTTTGACCCCATTGCCTATGCTCTCATTAGCCCATCTATCCTCCAATAGCTGTTTATATCTTACCCTAACTGCCTCCTCTTTTAGTTTATAAACCTTCACCTCTCTCTTCCCTGATGCTTCTATTCTCCTTGTATCCCATCTACCTTTTACTCTCAGTGTAGCTACAACTAGAAAGTGATCTGATATATCTGTGGCCCCTCTATAAACATTACTTTCACCAAAATCACGTCTACACCAGTGGAAGGAGGCAACTGTGGCTGAGATGTATCTTTTCTTTGCCACAATAATGCTTATGCCACATGTGTATAAGCACAAAGTGAAATCATACTGGTCAACAGACCGCCTGATTGCAAGCCCAGGTTTCAGTGATATAATGCCAGTGAATCGATTTGTGCTAATGTTACGTATGCTTCACTTCTCAGACAAAACCAGGCCTGACAGAACTGACAGGTTATATAAGATTAGGAATGTGTTTGTGTATCTGAAAGAGAAATTCAGTATACATTTTTATCCCTTCAGGAAGCTTGTAATTGACGAGTCTTTGATTCTGTTCAAAGGAAGACTCTCTTTCAAGCAGTACATACCAAGCAAGAGGAAACGCTTTGGTATAAAGTTGTTTGTGCTTTGTGATTGTTACAGTGGTCTGGTATTGGATATTATTGTGTACACTGGAAGTTATACATTGCAAAATACCAGGAAGTTATTGGGCATCTCAGGTGATGTGGTTAGAACAATGATAGAACCATACCTTGGTAAGGGGCATATATTATATACAGATAACTGGTACACAAGCCCCTCACTCAGTGATTTTTTGCGAGTGAACATGACAGATGTGTGTGGCACAGTGCATGCAAATTGGAAACATATGCCCAGGTTTGACGCTGGCACTCGTAGAGGTGAGGTGCAGGCGTTTGCTGCCAATGACATCATGGCATTTCGGTGGCATGACAAACGAGATGTCACACTGTTGTCATCAGTTCACCCTAATGAAATGGCAGACAGTGGCAGGCAGCATAGAGAGAGCAATGAACCCATTCTAAAACCTGCAGCTGTGATTGATTACACCTTCAACATGCGTTCAGTGGACAAATGTGACATGCAGATTGGGTTTGCTGATTGTGTTCGCAAGAGTTATAAGTGGTACATCAAACTGTTTTTCCATCTTCTGGACATTTCCATGCTCAAAGCTTATAATATGTATAAGATGAGGACCAGAAACAAACCACAGTATGGCGAATTCTGTTTGTCTGTCATCAGACAAATAGTATTCAAGTACCAAGGAACAGCACCTGCAGTTGACTGCCCACCAAATTATCAACAACTACCTGCTCGTCTGAAGCATGGTGATCACTTCCTGGTAAAACTGCCTGCTACTGCTTTCAAGAAAAAGGCTCAGAAGAGGTGTTATGTCTGTGCACATACAAAAAAACGCCCACAACAACGCAGAGACACTCGTTTTATGTGTGAGGAATGTAAAACACCACTGTGCATGACACCATGTTTCAAAGACTTCCACAGGCTGCAGAACTTCTAGAAACATTCCCTGTGACTGTATATGTGTATATAAAATATAGAAAAATAGTAATAAGCAACATTTCATATCGTTTGTTTGTGTAAATATTTTCTATAAACAAAATAATGACAACAGTGTTTACGCCCTTATTGTGTAGTATTGAAAAAGAAATAACTTACAAAATACTGATCATGTTGGCCTCAGAGGCCATAAAAGTTACTCAGAAAAAGAAAAATTGAAAAATAATTGAAAATAGTACATAAAAAGGTAAATAAAAAAATACCAGGTGACGGCAGTCGGAGATGTTACCAGATGTTGTTCAATTTTGGCAAACTTCACGCCTCCATATCTCGGTAAGTATTGACAGTAAAAATTTTTTTGTTTAGAATATAATATTTAGAAAAAAAAAAACTATTTTTTCATAAGATTTTTTTTTTTTTTTTTGGAATTTGGCCGACCCTGAGAACGAGTTTCAGAGAGGGCCTGTTGACCCTCAAAGGGTTAATTGACGAAAGATCTAGCTAAACTATTAGGTACAGTAGGGCCCCGCTTTACGGTGTTTCACTTTACAGCGTTCCGCTAATACGGTCATTCCAAATTATGACCAAAACTCGCTATATGGCTCCCCCCACCTGACTTTCTAATACGGTCACCGTGCCCCACCCTGTATGTTTACATTCTCTGTGAGCTCAATAAGCACTAAGTCTCTCCATTTTATCTGGAAACTCCAAAATTTCAAGTGTTTTTAAAAGTTATTTCATATTTATATATACTCTGATAATTATACTTATGTATACCTGTACCTAAATAAACTTACACACTGTGCTGGCATGCAGGTACACATTAAAATCAGTAAGAGTGTCTTGTCTCCAGACATCATATTAGTCATGATAATAATAATCATCGAGTCTCATTTAAATGTCGTATATTACGTTAATATACACATTTTCATTAATCCATCTATGATATTTTTTCAAATTTATATAATAAACACAATGCATAACATATAAATAAGATAAATACACCCCACAGTAGAATAAATAAACATAAATGTGAGATGTGGTAGCAGACGACTTGCACAAGTGACGCCATATTAGAAATGATAATAATCACTGAGTCTCATTAAATGTCGTATATTACGTTAATATACACATTTTCATTAATCCATCCATGATATTTTTTTCAAAATTATATAACAAACACGATACATAACATAAAAAGATGATAAATACGCCCCACAATAGAATAAATAAACATAAATATGAGATGTGGTAGCCAGATAACTTGTACAAGTGACGGCAAGAATTACATTTTCTCTAATCTAACATAAGAGAAAATGTGTTACTGGGGGTAACTGTAGAAAATTATTCCTTTCGTATGTATGTAAGTAAGTTTATTCAGGTATACACAAATACAGTTACATAGATTATCATACATAACAACACATGTGTAGAGAACCTGGAATAACCCAAAAAAGTCAGAGTGACTTATTTCCATTGCCTTCACTCAGAGCATCATTTCTTCTCAAAATGATGCTACATGAGAATGGGAGTGTTCTTCTTTATTTATTCTACCGTATCAATGTAGAGACAACCTGTACACAATGTAACTTGTACACAAACCAGACGTGTACACTTTGTCTGTTTACAAAACTTACCTTCCCTGGTTTGTTTACATAACTCTGTGCCTGTCCTCTCTCATGTACTCATTCTTTCTCTCTCTCATTTATTCGTTTTATCTCATTTACTTACTCCTGGCCCTACATTAAGACTACAAATATTTTAAGGTAAGTAATGAGTGGACTGTATATACATTTTATCACTCTGGGATGCTTAAATATCATAGAATAGTATGTGTGGGTGGGTTGGCCTGGTATGGTAGCCCGGCTGACTACCATACATACCACACTTGATTTTTTACAATAAATACTACTCATCTCACCCTATGACTTAAGAAATCGTAATGACACGATTGCAAATAAACCATACCCCCGACCGCGGGTTCAATCCCGGCCGGGGGTATGGTTCATCTCACCCTATATTTTAAGGTAAGTAATGAGTGAACTGTATATACATTTTATCGCTCTGGGATGCTTAAATATCATAGAATAGTATGTGTGGGTGGGGTGGCCTGGTATGGTAGCCTGGTTGACTACCATACATACCACACTTGATTTCTTAAAATAAATACTACTTGTCTCACCCTAGATTAAGACTATAAATATTTTAAGGTAAGTAATGAGTGCACTATGTGTGTATTGTACTTTTTTATTGTTTTTTGATGCCTGGTTCTATTGCTAACTTAATATATGTTAGTGTAAACTTGTTATCTAGTGTTTGTATGCATTTACAAGGAAAAAAAAAGGGTGTTCCACTTTACGGCGGTTTCCGCTTTACGGCAGTAGCCTGGAACCTAACCTGCCGTATAAGTGGGGCCCTACTGTATAGCTATTAGGTATATTTTAATGATGACTTGAAATCTTATATTGGAAATACTAAATTCAGCTTATTAATAGACGAAAGATCTAGCTAAACTATTAGGTATAGCTATTAGGTATTATTCTGAGAGAAAGAAACAAATTGTAGTTACTTATTTAGACCTAGCTGAACTATGCAACTGCTATGCTGAGGCAATATACAAGGCTTTAAAGGAATACTTGAAAAGTAATGGATCTGAGTTACAAAAACTTACCGCTCTAGGCACTGATAATGCTTCTGTTATGTAGTGTCAACAATACTACAATAACTTATTTCTCTAGGCACTGATAATGTTTCTGTTATGCCCGGTGTCAACAATATTACAATAACTAATTTTTCTAGGCACTGATAATGCTTTTGTTATGACCAGTGTGAACAATAGAGTGTATGCAAAATTAAAATCTGAAATTCCTCATCCGATATTAGTTAGACATGTGTGTCATTCCCTTCAATTTGCTGTATCTCATGCTGCAACCCCGTATCTACCTAGAAACTTGGACTTCATGATTCGAGAAACATATAACTGGTTCTCGTATTCATCAGTTTGCCAAGCCAAGTACAAGGAGATTTTTGCTTTAACCCTTTCAGGGTCCAAGGCCAAAATCTGAAGTCACGCACCAGTGTCCAAGAAATTTTGAAAAAAAAAAAATTATTTTTTCTTACAGAATTAAAGAGCATATTTTTGTGAAGGTAATAAAACAAAAAAAATTAGAATCTGATCAGTACTTACCGAGATACAGTGCCAAGAAGTTTGTAGAAAATGATGTGGTGGCGGCAACATCGACGAATTCCACATACGCGTATTATATTATTTTGTTGTTTTAGTTGTTTTTTCTTTTCTTTTCCAATTTTTTTCTATTCCTACTAACATTTGGGGCCTGAGAGACCAATACTGTATATAATTTATATATATAAACTCACTGTATTGAACACAATAACCGCACTAAAGTTATTATCATATTATTGTTTACCACTGTTGTTTATTACAATAAACATGCACAAATATTGTATAATACTAATGTTCTATCATATATTTACATATTTACAATCACTGGACATGGTTTTAGAACTGCTGGAGCTTGTGGAACTCCTTGAAACAAGGCACCATGCACAGAGGCACCTTACATTCCTCACACACATAAACCGAGTGTCTTTGCGTCTTTGTTGCCGTCGTTTTGTTTGTGCACAGACAATGCATCTCTTCTGAGCAAATTTCTTTTGAGTTGAAGGAAGCTGTATTATGAAATGATCACCTTCTCTTCTCAAACGCTTGGGTATATTGTGATGAATTCGAGGACCATGTTGTATTGCAGGTGTTGTTACCTGGTACTTCATTATGAGTTGTCTGACAACAGACAAACAAAATTCACCATACGGTGGTCTGTTACCAGTCTTTATTTGGTACATATTATATGCATTCAGCATTGAAATGTCCATGAGATGGAAGAAAAGTTTCATGTACCACTTGTAACTCTTACGAACACAGTCAACAAAACCAATCTGCATGTCACACTTGTCAACCAAGCGCATGTTTTGTGTATAATCAATCACTGTCACTGGTTTTCGAATAGGTTCATTAGTCACTCGATCAACTTTGCCACTGTCTTGCATTTCATTACGGTGAATGGTTGTCAACAATGTGACATCTCGTTTGTCATGCCACCGTAATGCCATGATGTCATTGGCAGTAAACACCTGCACGTCATCACCACGAACACCTGCGTTGAGCCTGGGCATATGTTTACGATTAGAACGCACTGTGCCACATACATCTGTCTTGTTCACTCGCATGAAATCACTGAGTAATGGGCTTGTGTACCAGTTATCGGTATATAATGTATGGCCCTTACCAAGATAAGGTGCCATCATGTTTCTCACTACGTCACCTGATATACCCAATAACATCTTGGTATCTTTCAATGTTTTACTACCCGTGTATACAACAATATCCAACACCAGGCCACTGTCACAATCACAGAGTACAAACAATTTTATACCAAAGCGGTTCCTCTTGCTCGGTATATACTGCTTGAATGACAGTCTACCTTTGAACAAAATCAAAGACTCGTCAATTACAAGATTCTTGAATGGATAAAAGTATATCCTGAACTTTTGTTTGAGATACATGAAAACATTTCTAATCTTGTATAACCTGTCACTTCTGTCAGGCCTGGTTTTGTCAGAGAAGTGCAACATACGTAACAGTAAGATAAACCTGTTCACTGGTATTATTTCACTGAAGGATGGGGTACAAATTAGCCGATCTGTGGACCAGTATGCTTTTATATTATGCTTATAGACGTGAGGCATAAGCATTATTGTTGCAAAAAGCAAATACATTTCTGCAACAGTCGTCTCTTTCCACCTGTGTAGTCTTGACTGTGGTGATAAGATCGTATTTGCCATGGTGTACTGAAAATACTTGTTACTTTCCCTGACAATAGTTTCCATCAATGGCTGGTCAAAGAATAATTCAAAGAATTCCAGTTCATTGGCCGTGGTTCCAAGGGGACAGGTAGGTAGAATTCCACTTTGTGAGTCATCAAAGTGGTGAGGGCTGGGAACAAAATTGGGATTTTGCTGCCAATCCCAGATACGGTTTGCTGGTGGATACTGGACATCATAGGCTGGTTGTACGGGTGGTTGTGGCGGGCTGGTGGGTGACGCTCCGCTTTGTCCTTGAACTGACGAGTCAGCAGCGTGGGTTCCCGCGTGGCACAGCGAGTCACGCATGGCGGTGCCACTACCACCACCAGCCCCACTAACACCATCCACTGATGTCTGTGGCCCATCCATGCCAAGTGTAGCCACATCATCCTCACTATCACTACCTAAAACGGGTGTAGGGCCACGGGATGTACTCCGGGATGTACTACGGGATGTACTCCGTCCCCTGGGCACAGCATAGGGTACACTACCCGAGCGCATGCGGCGGCGAACATACCGACGCTTCACTGGTGAATATGTTTCCTCACTATCACTACTCGAACGATCGTCGAGCGCAATAAAATCACAATCCACGTCAGAATCATCGTCATTACTGAAGTCAGAGGCCAGGCCACGGGAAAATATTAGTTTTCTCTTACGTTTAGGAACACCCGACCGTGAGTCACGAGTGCCCACACCAGAGGTAGAAGGTCGAGGATCATCGGGGTTTTCTGCACTATTATCGATATCCTGGTCATTATTTTCGGTCACTAACTTATCAAAGCCGTAGAATTCGTCTTCATTTCCACTTCCATCAGTGTCAGAACTATCAGACAGGAAGAGGAGAGTCCCAATTTTCCGGGGAGTGAGAGCTGACTTGCGACGAGACATGGTGAACAAGGGTGACTGAGCCGGCGTTCCCACAATGCTATGCAGGCGCCTAGATTTTTTGTTTACAGCGCACACCCACGGCGCAGACCCGTTCTCTCATATGTAGGCCTATGAGCGCTTTCGCGCTAAATTTGACGGCGCTAGAATTTTGGCGTAGATCTACGGTTTGGACACTCACCGACCAGCCGTAGATCTACGGGACGGACCCTGAAAGGGTTAATATAGACATTTTGCTTAATCCATCTAAATACACCCCACAGCAGAATAAATTAACATAAATATGAGATGTGGTAGCCAGGCGACTTGTAAGACTTGTGGTAGCCAGGCAACTTGTAGGACTTGTGGTAGCCATGCAACTTGTAGTCCAACATCAGAGAAAATGTGTCACTACAATATTACTGGGGGTAACTAGATAATTATTCCTTTCGTATGCCTTCACTCAGGGTCACATTTCTTTTAAAAATGGTGTTACATGAGAATGGGAGTGTTTCTCTTTATTTGTTCTACTGTATCAACATGGAGACAACTTGTACACAATGTAAAGTGACGAAACCAGACGCATTCATCTCGTTTGTTTACATTATGTGTGGGTGGGGTGGTGAGGGCTGCCCTTCATGGCTACCCATATTTCCCAACCTGACTTCATACAAATAAAACTCACCTCCCGCCCTACATTAAGACTACAAATATTTTAAGGTAATTAATAAGTGTACTATATATGCTTTTTATCGCTCTAGGGAGCTTAATGTCGTAGTAGGTATAAGTGGCCCGGCAGGATGCCATACCTCCCACACGACTTTCTACAAATAAATACTTTTCACCTCTCACCCTGCATTAAGACCATTAAGACTACAAATATTTCAAGGTAAGTAATACGTGTACTGTATATGCATTTTATCGCTCTAGGGAGCTTTAACCATCGTAGTATAGTATGTGTGGGTGGGGTGGCCATGAGGGCTACCACACCTGACTTCTTAGAGTAAATACTGCTCACCTTTTACCTTACATTAAGACTACAAATATTTTCAGGGAAATAATGAGTGTACTGTGTGTATTTCACTTTTTAATGCCTAGTTCTATTGCTAACTTAATATATGTTAGTGTAAACTTGTTATCTGGTATTTATATGCATTTATAAATGGAAAAAATGGAGCTCTGCTTTCCAGTGAAGTCTGCTGTCCGGCAGTAGCTTGGAACCTAACCTGCAGAATAAGTGTGGCCCTAATATAAACTGTGTACAGTACTATATTAGGTATACAGTAGAGAACTTTACTGCACTTGTTTACTGATCTAACAGACACCCCTCCCCCACTGGTTCGTTATATCGTGGGTCTATTGTACTTCCAACGTCCAGGACTAAAGTCCAGCTAACCAGCTTCCTTAGATCCCTTTATAAATGTTACTTTCCTCACACTCCAACAGCTCATCCAATGCTAAAAACCATTCGTCTCCACTCTAACACACTCACACATGCCTGCTCTATGCTATAGGTCCTACCACTAAAAGCCTTCATAGCTATTGTACAATTGAAATGTCTGCAACTACAAAATAATTTTAAGTTTGATAATAAACAATATGAAGTTTACAACAAATTCTATACATTTCTTCATATCTACTTTCTGTGTTACTGTTTACCTTATAATTCCTTATTCTAAATCACAAAGCAGATGACAAAAGATATTGCTACTAAGGTCTATATTAAATATTCAGAGATTTCATAGGAGTAAATACATTATACAGTACTATACACACCTTCCTGGGTACAATCATAGAGATAGGTTCACAGATGGCCTTGGTGGCATACAGCTTGTAGAAGCGGAATATCTCGCATTGTGACACTTTGCAGCCCCTCTTGGGCATTACCCCAAAACCACGCTATAATAGATATAATCCAAGAAAGATTATTACAATCCCTTCATATATTGGCACTTGTTAGTACATAATCATCAGTCTAAGAATTAAGAGAGCACTATGAACTGTAGTACTAAAGAAATTAAAAAATTCAGGGAAGGGCTTACCAACTCACTATGTCATTACTGCAAAATATATGGGACATTACAAGAGTTGCACAATACACAACACTTAAATATAAAAACAGTCCCTAAAAATAGCTTTTCAGAGCTTTAGTTCTAAAAATCATGTTATACAGCTATCAATCAAAGTCAATATCCTGGGAATTATTCTGAATGTATTGCAAAATAATTGCACAAACTATATATTTGTATTGTCTGTGTGTGTGTGTGTGTGTGTGTGTGTGTGTGTGTGTGTGTGTGTGTGTGTGTGTGTGTGTGTGTGTGTGTGTGTGTGTGTGTGTGTCTGTCTGTCTGTCTGTCTGTCTCTCTGTGTGTGTGTGTGTACTCACCTAATTGTGGTTGCAGGGGTCGAGACTCAGCTCCTGGCCCCGCCTCTTCACTGATCGCTACTAGGTCCTCTCCCTCTCTGCTTCCTGAGCTTTGTCATACCTCTTCTTAAAACTATGTATGGTTCCTGCCTCCACTACTTCACTTGCTAGGCTATTCCACTTCCTGACTGCTCTATGACTGAAGAAATACTTCCTAACGTCCCTGTCACTCGTCTGAGTCTTCAGTTTCCGGTTGTGTCCCCTCTCTGGAACATCCTATCTCTGTCCACCTTGTCTATTCCCTGCAGTATCTTGTATGTCATTATCATGTCTCCCCTGACCCTTCTGTCCTCCAGTGTTGTCAGTCCGATTTCCCTCAACCTTTCCTCGTACGACATTCCCCTGAGCTCTGGGACTAGCCTTGTTGCAAACCTTTGTACTTTCTCTAACTTCTTGACGTGCTTGAATAGGTGTGGGTTCCAGACTGGTGCTGCATACTCCAGTATGGGCCTAACATACACAGTGTACAGTGTCTTGAACAATTCCTTATTAAGGTATCGGAACGCTATTCTCAGGTTTGCCAGGCGCCCGTATGCTGCAGCAGTTATTTGGTTGATGTGTGCCTCCGGTGACGTGTTCGATGTTATGGTCACCCCAAGGTCTTTCTCCCTGAGTGAGGTCTGTAGTCTTTGTCCACCTAGCCTATACTCTGTCTGCGGTCTTCTTTGCCCCTCCCCAATCTTCATGACTTTACATTTGGCAGGGTTGAATTCGAGGAGCCAGTTTCTGGACCACATGTCCAGCCTGTCCAGGTCTCTTTGCAGTCCTGCCTCATCCTCATCCGATTTAATTCTTCTCATCAACTTCACATCATCTGCGAATAGGGACACTTCAGAGTCTATTCCTTCCATCATGTCGTTCGCATATATCAAAAATAGCACTGGTCCTAGAACTGACCCCTGTGGGACCCCGCTCGTCACAGGCACCCACTGTGATACCTCTTCACGTACCATGACTCGTTGTTGCCTCCCTGTCAGGTATTCCCTGATCCACTGCAGTGCCCTCCCTGTTATATGTGTCTGATCCTCCAGCTTCTGCACTAATCTCTTGTGGGGAACTGTGTCAAAGGCCTTCCTGCAGTCTAGGAAAACTCAATCAACCCACCCCTCTCTCTCGTGTCTTACTTCTGTTACCTTGTCATAAACTCCAGAAGGTTTGCGACACAGGATTTGCCTTCCATGAACCCATGCTGGTTTTCATTTATAATCTTGCTCCGTTCCAGGTGTTCCACCACTCTCCTCCTGATAATCTTCTTCATGACTTTGCACACAATACATGTCAGAGACACAGGTCTGTAGTTTAGAGCCTCATTTCTGTTTCCTTTCTTAAATATGGGGACTACATTTGCTGTCTTCCATTTCTCAGGTAGTTGCCCAGTTTCAAGGGATGTGTTGAAGATTGTGGTTAGGGGCACGCACAGCATCTCTGCTCCTTCTCTAAGGACCCATGGGGAGATGTTTTGAGGTATCAAGGTCACTTAGCAGCTTCTGCACCTCCTCCTCAGTTGTTTGTATGTCATCCAACACTTGTTGGTGTATTCCCTCTTGATGTTCCCTTCTGTGCTGTCTTCCCAGAGCCCTTCCTGTCTCTACTGCAAAAACTTCCTTAAATCACCTGCTTAGCTCCTCACATACCTCCTGATCATTTCTTGTGAGTTCTCCACCTTCTGTCCTCAGTCTCATCACCTGGTCTTTGACTGTTGTCTTCCTCCTGATGTGGCTATACAACAGTTTCGGGTCAGTCTTGATTTTCGATGCTATGTTATTTTCATACTGTCGCTGGGATTCCCTCCTTACCTGTGCATACTCGTTCCTGGCTCTGCGACTGATCTCCCTATTTTCATGTGTTCTCTGTCTTCTGTACTTTTTCCATTCTCTATTGCACTTTGTTTTTGCCTCCTTACACCATCAGGTAAACCAGGGGCTCGTTCTGGTCTTCCCATTGTTTCTGTTGCCCTTGAGAATAAACCTTTCCACTGCCTCCTTGCATTTTGTTGTTACATATTCCATCATTTCATTTACTGGCTTTCCTGCCAGTTCTCTGTCCCACGGAACCTCCTGCAGGAAGTTCCTCAACCCTATGTAGTCCCCTCTTTTATAGTCGGGCTTTTCCCATTCAACTCCTGTTACTCTCTCCACTTGCAACTCTACTATGTATTCAAAGCACAGAACCATGTGGTCACTAGCTCCTAGGGGACTCTCATATGTGATGTCCTCAATGTCTGAACTGCCCAGGGTGAACACAAGGTCCAATCTTGCTGGTTCATCCTCCCCTCTCACTCTGGTAGTGTCCTTAACATGTTGGTGCATGAGGTTTTCCAGCACTACATCCAACATCTTGGCTCTCCATGTGGCTCCAGGTTTTCCCAGTCAATCTCCCTGTGGTTGAAATCCCCTATAACCAGCAACTTTGCTCTTCTGGAGTGAGCTCTTCTTGCCACCTCAGCAAGTGTGTCCACCATTGCTCTGTTGCTCTCTTCATATTCCTCTCTTGGCCTCCTGCAGTTCTGTGGTGGATTATACATCACTGCAATGACCACCTTGTGCTCCCCAAACTGAAGTGTACTACTATGTAGACCCTTTCTCCTGTCTCGTGTGTGTGTGTGTGTGTGTGTGTGTGTGTGTGTGTGTGTGTGTGTGTGTGTGTGTGTGTGTGTCTGTCTGTGTGTGTGTCTGTGTGTGTCTGTGTGTGTCTGTGTGTGTCTGTGTGTGTGTGTGTGTCTGTGTGTGTGTGCCTGTGTGTGTGTGCGTGTGTCTGTCTGTTTTTTTTTTTTTTACACAGGGTTTGACAAGGTTAAGGATCCCTAGCTCTATTGACAAGCTATTTACAGGTTAAGGATTCCTAACTTAATTGGCAAGTTAAGAGCTGTTACCTACATCAGCTCATTTGAAAGCATTTTTATTGTTATCAGACATACAAGTAGGGAACAGGAAGAAATTGGAGCCATCTGTGGGCCAGCATTTTCATTTGATCAACTGACTACCTCGTTGACATCATTATGCTGTACGAATGTGTTTCATACTTGAGTCATCCTGGGTATATATGATCTCAGATGGAGTGATGTTCTGGAGAAGGGTACAGCCAGAGTGAAGTTGCTGCTTTCTCCCCGTCTTGTGGCATAAAAGCTTGTTTCACGCTGTCCTCAAAGTGGATCCAAGTGTGGTACTTTGACAATATTGGCCTTGTACATAACAGTAAGGCCACCCACATCCCTTCTGTGTTGAAGGCTCTGCTGAAATGACAGATCTATCCAGGATGGGTCCAGGTGAGAGATGAGACGTCTTGCTCTGTTCTCTACTGTTACAAAAAACGCGATTCTAAAAGCTTAGATGAATAGTAACATATAGGAAGGAGAATGTCAGTGGATGTTGACTGTTGGAGCAGCACAGCACCCACTGCATAACTACTCGCATCTATATGTAAAAAGAAGGGAAGATTGAAATTAGGACTCTTCAGCACAGGAGCAGAGGATAGCAAGCGCTTCAACCTTTTGAACGAGTCTGAACAATCTCTAGTCCAGGTGAACTGAACTTTGCTACTAGTAAGCTCAGTGAGAGGAGCTGCAATCTGAGAAAAGTTTGGACAGAACCTGCGATAATATCCTGCCATACCCAGGAATCTCTGTACTCCTTTCCTATCCTGTGGCACTGGAAATTCAGAAATTGCACGAACCTTAGCCTCAATAGGAGCAACCTCACCTTGGCCGATACAAAAGCCTAGATAGGTAATCTTGGCTTGACCAAAACTACATTTAGCTAAGTTAACAGTGAAGTTGTAGTGCGCCAGTCTCTCAAACAATGCTCTGAGACGCGTCAAGTGCTGTTCCCACTCGTCACTATACACCACTAAGTCGTCAAGGTAGGCTTCTACTCCTTCTAAGTTGTGGGTCAACTCGTTCATTATACACTGGAATGAAGAAGCTGCGTTACATAGGCCGAAGGGGGTGACGAGGTAGTTAAACAATCCATCTTGAACAGTAAAAGCAGATATTTCTTGAGCACGTTCAGTAAGCGGGACTTGATAATAGCCTCTTAAGAGATCTAAACGGCTGACAAACTGGGCTCCTGACACACGGTCAATAAGGTCGTCAATGCGAGGTAGAGGATAACCATCAGGCAAGGTGACAGAGTTCACTTTCCTGTAATCAGTGCACATCCTGAAACTACCGTCAGGTTTAGGCACTAAAATACAGGGAGATGCCCATGGACTTTTACTGCGTTCAATAAGTCCGTGAGATAACAGAAAATCAACCTCTTCTCTCAATGCTTTATGCTTTGTTGGACTCATCCTATATGGTGATTGCTTAATGGGTGATGCTCCCTGTACATCAACGTCATGTACACCCAGAGTACAACGTTTAGGAACATCACCGAATAATTCAGGGAAATTCAAAATCATGTTTTTAATATCACCAGCTTTAACAATCCCAAGGTTACTAAGAAAATCGTCTAGTGACTGTAGAGTCACAGAATTTTCTAAACGCACCTCTATACCTCTAGAGATGTCAGGTAGACTGACGTTTTCTTCCTCTGTCCTAGGAAGAATAGAAGTAGTAGGTAGAGGACTAGCGTAGTATGCCTTAAGCTGGTTAACATGGTACACATGATTAGATTTCTTTTTCCCAGGCATACGTATCAAATAATTTACGTCGCTAAGCTTTTTCACTACTTCCAGGGGACCATCATACCTGGCTTGTAGAGCATGACCTGGTACTAATTTCCGAGCCATCACCTTATCTCCTGCTTTAAAAGAACGAGAGACAGCACGCTTGTCATAATGCTGCTTCATTCTAGCTTGGGCTGAAACTAGGTTTTTCAAAGCTAGCTCTCTAGCGGCTGTCAAATGTTGCTGCATTAATGAAGGTGAAGTACTCAATGATGGATTTGATTTTCCTGTCCACACGTCTTTTAACACTGCGAGAGGACCACGCACTTGGTGTCCGAATATTAGTTCAAACGGACTAAACCCGAGACTTTCTTGCTCACTTTCTCTCATAGCGAACAGAAGAAAAGGTATACCCTCATCCCAGTCTCTAGAAAAATGTTCACAATAAGCTCTCATCATGGACTTCAGTGTCTGATGAAATCTCTCTAGAGCCCCTTGTGACTGTGGATGATAACTGGTTGAAAGTACAGACTTTATTCCTAGGTGGGATAATGCTTCTCGAAAGATCTTAGAAGTGAAGTTAGATCCCTGATCTGACTGTATCTCTCGTGGCAATCCAACCTGGGAGAAAAATTTCATCAACGCTCTCACAATAGCACGAGCATTAATTTTTCTCATAGGAATAGCTTCGGGATAGCGTGTTGCAGCGTCCATAATAGTAAATAAGTATTGGTTTCCTAGTTTGGTTCTAGGCAAAGGACCAACACAATCAATAATAAGACGTGAGAATGGTTCACCATGCACGGTGATAGGAATGAGAGGCGCAGGTGGAGGTGTGTGCGCTGGCTTGCCTGTCACTTGACACACGTGGCAACGTCGCACATGATCAGCTACTGTTTCCTTCATCTTTGGCCAAGTAAAATGTTTTGCCAGTTTACCGAGTGTCTTCTTGACACCCAAATGTCCTCCTATGGGACTATTGTGAGCAAAATCAATGGCTTGTTCACGAAATGTAACTGGTAACACTACTAGATTCTTGACTGTGGTGGAAACACTATCAGCTGACAACTTACAAGTATTTTTCTCCATCAGTACACCGTTACTATAATAGTAACAATTATCGAGATCCTTGGCTTCACTCTCAGTAACTGCTATATCTCTCAGTCTTTCCAGTGACTGATCAACAAACTGATCCTTGATTAAATCATCATGAGTTAGAAATTTAATGTCAGTTGTATCCTGACTAGGTTGATGACCAGGGGGAGTTAGTGTTAATGATCCGGGGCGCAGAGCGTCACTAAACAACATATTCAACCCCAAATCATTGTCATCAACTAACTCAACAGGAGACAAGGATTTTTGTTGTATCTTTGACATAGCTCTAGTAATTGCGCTGAGAGGAAATAAAATAGGTTTTTCTCTACAAGCTTCAATGGCATAATTATCATTAGTGTTGTTATCAATCACAAGTGGTTCTTTACATATACCAGCATGAAGGATATCGTTCCCTATCAACAAGTCCACTGACCTGATGGGAAATACACCACTGGATATACCCACTGAAATATAACCAGTATAATAGCTTGTTTCAATATAAACTTTGTGCAGAGGCACTTTTATAACAGCCCCTCCATAGGCTTCTAACAATACATCTATCCTGCAATAGGTATCGTCAGTTATGGGCAGTACATCTTCTCTTAATAACGTGAGATAACTGCCAGTGTCTCTGAAAGAAATTATCTCAGTTAGATGTGATTCGTCAAATCCTACTTTATCTCTCGAAAAGTAAGGACTCATCGCTGAACGAATCTTTTCGTCAGATACACTTTCTGACGCTAGTCATCTATCCTGAGTAACATTATCTAAAACAGTAGGATCAGAGGAATTGCTAGGATTTTGGTGCCTTTGTTGCACGGAAGAGGATACGACTTGAGTGGGGGCGCCAGCCGCACGACTGTTTCTCGTATCTCTTTCTAACTTATAGCAATACTCTCTAGTATGTCCTTTTCTGTTACAATAGGTACATTTAACTTTCTTCTTCTCGATACCACATTTCTGTCTAGCCACAGAGACAGATTCAGGATTGTGAGTTTTCCTGGTAAAGGTACGAGAAGTTACAGTAGCAGGTACATCAGGCCGGCAATGAGCAGCTGATTTAGTTTGCCAACTTCTAGGACAATTTTTAGTTACCTTGTTTCTTTGTGTTTTAGTACGTACAAGTTTGTGAGAAATCTCGTAATTGTCGGCTAATGCTGCAGTTTCCAGAATATCTGAGGTAGTATGATCGATCAGATATTCTTGTATGTCAGCAGACATACAGTTGTTAAACTCTTCATGTAGTAACAACTGAACAAGGCTGTTGTAGCTGTTACACTTGGCAGCTCTACACCACCTCTCAAATGCAACTTTTTTCTCACGAGCAAACTCTACACAAGTTTGATCTTGTCGTCGTTGTAACGTACGAAATGCTCTTTGATAACTTACAGGTAACAAGTTATATGTCTCTAGAATAGTTTGTTTGACAGCGTCATAACTAATGTACTTAGCAAATGGTAAGGCAGCCGTACAAGTTTGAGCTCTTCCCGTCAAAGCAGTATGAAGCAATGTTGCCCAGTGCTTACGTGGCCAGTTCATAGCACGAGCCTGGTTCTCAAACACATCAAAATATGTGTCTAAGTCACTTTCAAAAAACTTAGGAACCATAGATGCAGCTTTCTGCACATTAAATGTGTCCTGTGATACATCAGTCTGTTGTCTTAACAGACGAACATTTTCTCTTTGGAAATCTTCTTCGTTCAATCTCCTCTGTACCTCTATTTGTGCAGTCTGCAACATAAGGAAACGTTCAAACCTCTCAAACTGTTCCTGAGAGATAGGACCAGTGGGTAATGGAGGAGTAGGGAAATTAACATGGTCTGGACGGTCCTTAGGTCGGACACTTGGTCCAGCCGTCTCTAGTGTCTAGATCTGGTCTAGGATAAGTAAATACAGGTGTATCATACACTGTACTAGTATTAGGCTGTGTCATACTAACAGCTATACTCTGTACTATAGTGTCACTGAGGGAAGGCGTGAGCGAGAACTGAGCTACACTAGGCTCAGACACTAGGCTCACTTCTGCTCTAGTTGCTCTTTCATCTTCATCAAATAGAGTCATACTTCCCAATTGTGACACAAGACTTTCTGAATCTGAATCATAATCAGACATCTCTGTATGAGCAGGAAACAATATATCTTTGATTAATGCTCTGACAGTTTCTGCAGTGTAATTCCTGTTATACGTCACACCGAGATATTTGGCTACTCGCCAACACGTCTGAAGTTTTAATGTACTTAACTCAGACAAAGTCAGAGTATCAATTAACTGTTTCACTTTGGCATACATCACGAAAATAATTGTACTACGAGAGAGTGATCATGGGAAACTATAATCCTATGCATAAGTAGTTAGCTATGTCTCAAGACTCGAATAAGACTTAAACAAGTGACTGACAAAGTCCTCAAATAAACTAACTTCTTGACCGACTGGCAACCCTGACAGTCTGCTGGAGACTCGCTTGCTGGTTGGACAGCTTGTCTGTCTGAGTCTGCTAGAGACTCGCTTGCTGGTTGGACATTGTCTGTCTGAGTCTGCTGGAGACTCGCTTGGTGGTTGGACAGATTGTCTGTCTCATCATTCTTGTTAGTTCTGTAGAACTTTGTTCACAGAACATTGTAAAGACTTAGTGATTTTCGACGTTGTACTGAGGTTGTGTGTCACATAGACACTCTGAGTATCTCAGGTCCTTAGCTATAGCTTCTGACCTAATTTTGTACTGGTTCCTGTGTATTGTCACAGTCGGGTGTTTCCTATGCTGAACTTAGATTCAGTATTATGGGAGTTTTGTAACTTTTGTGGAGGATCTGCAGATGGTCCCTACTTAGTGTCGTTATATTATCTCCTTGTTCCTGATTCCGTGTCGCAGTCGCTTGATATTGCATTGCTATTGGGCTTAGCATTCTTTGTTGTTCAAGCAGACTGTTCGGGTTGCCAGTCGGTCAAGAAGTTAGTTTATTTGAGGACTTTGTCAGTCACTTGTTTAAGTCTTATTCGAGTCTTGAGACATAGCTAACTACTTAAGAGCACTTACACGCATACACACTTACTTGTACATATTTGTAATATCTTATTAAATGTTAATGTACCTGACGGTACTTAAGAATTATAAATGTGATATGTGCTTTCAGCACAATAATATTGAACTCGAGAGATTGATTTTATTTTGATTGCTGTAATTAATTTAATTTGATAATATACCTCTAGACAACTTACTACTTAATAAATTTATTAAATTTTAATTTCTCTAGTTAGTAGCCTACCAGTTGTAATCCTAAAGCACTATTGAACCATACTGAATTTTAATGGATAATTGGACAAGGATACTGACTACTTGTTACGAAAACCCAGTAACAGGCTGGATGCTAGAAGGGCAGTCCTTTCTAGTGTTCACTGGAGATCTCTAAGCTTTTAGAATCGCGTTTTTTGTAACATCTACTCTGTCAAGCAGTCGCAGATGAGAGGGGGGGGGGGGCAGGCAAACCAAGAAAGTGGAGCATACTCAAGGTGTGAGCGTACTTGTGCCTCGTACAGAATCTTGCAACCCCTACTGTCAAGCAGATGCGAGATACGGTGAAGTGCTGTAAGCTTCCTGGCTGCCTTGTTTGCAAGATTTACAACATGGTTCTTCATAGTTTGGAGTCAAATTTCACCCCAAGGATATCAACTTCTTCTCCAGGTGCCAACACCCTCCCATTCATCCTTACTTATTACTGCACCAGCATTACCATCATGGTGCCTAGAGACGATCATCATTTGCATTTTCTCAGGTGCAAATGTTACTTGCCATCTATTTCCCCAAGCTGATATAGCTCTCAGCTGGTGATTGATGTAGCTTAGAGCAGCTGGCATTTCTTCTCTTGGATAAGTGAATGTCAGTGTACAGTCGTCTGCATATGCATGTGATTCTAGATTGAGATGAAGAAGGTCGTTGAAGTAGACATTCCATAACAATGGTCCCAGCACGCTTCCTTGTGGAACACTTGCCCCAATAGGATGTCTTGCTGATTCCGTTCCATTGAGAACTACACTTAGAGATCTACCATGAGGGTAATCACTGAGGAGACATAGCGTAGAGCCTGCAATTCCCAGTGCTTGAAGTTTTGCTAAGAGGCCCTGGTGCCACACCCGGTCGAAAGCACCAGCAATGTCCAGTGCTACCACACAGCTGACTTTGGATTCATCCAGTGACTGGTGCCACTTAGTGGAGAGGTTTAACAACAGATCAGCAGCAGAGTATCCTTTCCTGAAGCCATATTGACGATCACGAAGTAGTGAGTGGTAGTCAAAAAACTCCGTCATTTGTCTTGAGATTATTGTCTCAAGGATCTTACCAGTGACTGACAGGTGTGACACTGGTCTGTAGCTGCTGATTTCTGCTCTGCTCTTCTTTTTGTGAACAGGGACTAACTACATTTGCCTCTTTCCATAGAGAGGGCCATTTACACTGTACAAGGCAGTGCTGAAAGATGCGAGTTAGAGGTGCTGCTAGCTGGTCTGCACATCTCAGCAATCTTGGGCTCAACTTGTCTGGATGGACGGATGGCCAGCCAGCCCCCCCCCCCCTCTCTCTCTCTCTCATTCTTTCTTTATTTGTGTGTGTGTGTACTCACCTAATTGTGGTTGCAGGAGTCGAGACTCAGCTCCTGGCCCTGCCTCTTCACTGAGTGCTGCTAGGTCCTCTCTCTCCCTGCTCCATGAGCTTTATCATACCTCATCTTGAAGCTATGTATCGTTCCTACCTCCACTACCTCACTTGCTGGGCTATTCCACTTCCTGACTTCTCTATGACTGAAGAAATACATGTACTTCCTAACATCCCTTTGACTCATCTGGGTCTTTAACTTTCAATTGTGACCCCTTGTTTCTGTGTCCCCTCTCTGGAACATCCTGTCTGTCCACCTTGTCTATTCCATGCAGTATTTTGTATGTAGTTATCATATCTCCCCTAACCCTCCTGTCCTCCAATGTCATCAGGCCGATTTCCCTTAACCTTTCTCCGTAGGACATTCCCCTTAGCTCTGGAACTAGCCTTGTTGCAAAAGTTTGCACTTTCTCTAATTTCTTGACATGCTTGACCAGGGATGGGTTCCAAACTGCTGCTGCATACACCAGTATGGGCCTGACATACATGGTGTACAGAGTCTTGAACAATTCCTTACTGATGTATCAGAATGCTATTCTCAGGTTTGCCAGGCACCCATATGCTACAGCAGTTATCTGGTTGATGTGAGCCTTAGGAGATGATTTCGGTATTATACTCACCCCAAGATCCTTTTCCTTGAGTGAGGTTTGCAGTCCTTGGCCACCTAGCCTATACTCTGTTTGTGGTCTTCTTTGCCCTTCCCATGGCTTTACATTTGGGGGGGGGGGGTTAAATTCGAGGAGCCAGTTGCTGGACCAAGCTTCCAACCTATCCAGGTCTCTTAGTTGTCCTGCCTGATCCTCATCTGATTTAATTCTCCTCATTAGCTTCATATCATCTGCAAACAGGAACACTTCTGAGTCTATCCCTTCTGTCATGTCATTCACATATAACACAAATAGCACTGGTCCTAGGATTGACCTGTAGGACCTCACTTGTCACAGGCGCCCATTCTGATCCCTTGTCAAGTACCATGACTCAGTGTTGCCTCCCTGTCAGGTATTCTCTGATCCACTGCAGTGCCCTTCCTGTTATACATGCCTGATCCTCTAGCTTTTGCACTAATCTCTTGTGAGGAACTGTGTCGAAGGCATTCTTGCAGTCCAAGAAAATGCAAGCTACCCACCCCTCTCTCTCATGTCATACTTCCGTTACCTTGTCATAAAACTCCAGTAGGTTTGTGACACAGGATTTGCCTTTCCTGAATCCATGCTGGTTAAAATTCATAAGCTTGTTCTGTTCTAGGTGCTCCACCACTCTCCTCATGATAATCTTTTCCATGACTTTGCACACTATATATGTCAGTAAAACTGGTCTATAGTTTAGTGCCTCATGCGTGTGCTCACCTAATTGTGGTTGCAAGGGTTGAGAATCAGTTCCTGGCCCAGCCTCTTCACTGGTCGCTACTAAGTCACTCTTCCCACTCCATGAGCTTTATCATACCACTTCTTAAAGCTATGTATGGATCCTGCCTCCACTACATCACTTCCCAGACTATTCCACTTCCTGACAACTCTGTGACTGAAGAAATACTTCCTAACATCCCTGTGATTCATCCGAGTCTTCAACTTCCAACTGTGACCCCTTGTTGCTGTGTCCCATCTCTGGAACATCCTATCTCTGTTCACCTTGTCAATTCCTCTCAGCATTTTCTATGTCATTATCATATCTCTCCTGTCCTCCAGTGTCATCAGGTCGATTTCCCTTAACCTCTTCTCATAAGACATTCCCCATAGCTCCGGGACTAGTCTTGTTGCAAACCTTTACACTTTCTCTAGCTTCCTGACGTGCTTGGCTAGGTGTGGGTTCCAAACTGGTGCTGCATACTCCAGTATAGGCCTAACATACACAGTGTACAAGGTCCTGAACGATTCCTTATTAACCCTTTGACTGTCGCAACCCCAAATCCTGAGGTGTCTCCTGGTGTCGAAAAATTTTTTGAAAAAAAAAAAAAAAAAATCTTATGAAATGATAGAGAATCTTTTCCCGATGGTAATGACACCAAAAGAACGAAATTTGATGGAAAACTTATGGAATTACGCTCTCAAGAAGTTAGCAACCTCGGCAATATTTACAAATCGACAATTTCGCCCACTTTGAGCCCTATTTTCGGCTAATTCCATTGTTACATTCACAAACGTGGTGATATTTATACAATTATTACAATATTGCATAACAGTAAATCTTCTATTTTTTGGTTTGAATAAAAATTCATTGTGAATAAAAAATCAAAATGGAATTAATTTGTAAAGCCTCAAAACGTAACTAATGAACAGAGGAAAGGTTAGTTTAGTGCCAGGAATGCATTGTTTATTCTGAACCCTATTTTGAAATTGGAATATCTTGAACTTTGTGTTAAATTGGCCAAATTACCAATTTCCGATCACTTTATTTTGTAGTTGAAACAGTTGACTGGGCGATTTATTGTGCTCAATCGATAGAATAGAAGTAATACTAGTGAAATAGCTAAGAATTTGGTCAACTGGAATAATGTAATTGGCCTAAAATGGGAGTCAAAGTCGGCAAAATCGCCGATTTGTAAATATCGCTGACACATCAAAATTCGTGAGAGCATAATTTCGTCAATTTTCCATCAAATTTCGTACTTGTTTTATTACCTTCAGAAAAAGATTCTCTACCATTTCATAAGAAAAAATAAAAATTTTTTTGGAAAATTCTTGGACCCTGGTGCACACTTTGAAATTTGGCCTCTGGACCCTGAAAGGGTTAAATAGAACTAAACTGTAATAACTCATATTGTAAATTGTTTAAAATTGTTACATTGTAATACTGTAATCTTCATTAACTAATTCAATAGTGTAATAAGTCTGTACTAAACTTGTCAAAACCATGTACCATTACCTGATAGAATATACAATTCTACTGTACTCACTGTAACTCATCTAATGACCATATGAACTATGTTTTATTGCCTTACTAATCTTAAGTTAATCTCTAAGTTTGACCGAAATGCTCTGCATACAAAGGGGCTTTTGGCATGTACACCCAACTATTATATTCATCTGTACAACCATGTAATTTGTCAAAACAAACATCTTCATCTTTAATCACTGAAGAAATTGTTTTTTTTTTTCAGTGTTCCTGTATAAAACTAGTGATCTAGTGGAGTTAGCCTCACAAACACTCTGTTTTCTATTATCCCAGGACCTCGGGGTAAAAATGGGAAGACATGTTCAGAGCAGTAATTATTTTACATAGATCATTATACATAGCAGTTACATAGCTACATAGATTATCATACATAGCAGCATATGTGTAGAGAACCTACGATAACCCAAAAAAGTCAGAGTGACTTATTTCCACTGTTTCTTACGAGTTCTTTCTTGAATTCTATCGTGTTTCTCACCTTCTTTACCAAAGGGCTGGCACTCTGAAATTTCTTGGCACCATAATCGTTTATTTCACAGTTGCAATCAACAAAAAAACACCAGAAACAATGGATGAAGCCACGAAGTATTCCTTATCCAACAAGAGAGACGTGCAGATTGAGTGTGATACACATGAGGAAGAGCGTCGCCAGTCGGCAGTGATGCGTCTCATATGGCCTATTTCCAAGAGCATAGCTGATATCCGGGACAAAATTTTGCCACTAAAAGTGCTCGATTTCTGAATCGGCCGATTTCTGTGATGGCCTATAACCTGGGTTCCACTGTATCTTATATTTTCCTGCAGTTTTAACAATAGTCCTTTTTCGTTTCTTAGCTTTTCTGCTCTTTGAATTTATGCTAATCCCTGATCTTTCTTAGTTCTCTCTCACTGATCTATGCTCACTGCTAATCACATTTCCTGCATGGCACCCTCCCGTAACAGTCGTTATTCTGAGGCCTGGCACTCTATATTTGACACTATAATCTATATTATTTCTCTTCAGTGATCACTGGTATTTCCTTTATGTGGGTTTAAAAGAGTATGTGCACCTTAAGTTTTGCACACGTCTATTTTCCGCACTAAGGCCCCTCTGGGACTGTCAGAGAAATGCAATTTTGACTGAGCTTAAACACGCGAGACTTCTTCACCCACCGCCGCTCAAAGGGAGATTTATTCTTTTGTGGAGGATCTGCTGAAAGTCCACATTTAGGGTCATTTTCACCTCCTTGATTCCTTACCTAATGCTGTGTTGTTCACCACTGCTCCAGTTTGATGAATGGGTTATCATACTGTTTAAGCTAGCTGTTTGATTGCTTCAATGATCCAGAAGTTAGCTTATGTATGGACTTGTTGCTGTCAGTCACATTCTAAGTCGGGTCCAATTGAGCACGTACCGAGTGTATACTGAGCACACACACACACACCTATATTACTCTTGCATTTATGAGTACATCTCATTATAGCAAAGTACCAGATGGTACGTATTCATAATAGCAGTACAGTATAGTGTACTTTATCTTATCAAATGTGCCCATAACACCATAAGCTTATGTGTACAGATTAAGTCTATACATATAATAAGTAATACTCTGAGATTTGTGTAGGAGCTTATCTCCTTAATTATTCAAGTTAAATTAACTAATTCTTACCACCTAGACACCTTTGTTATTAAAGATCTCAACTTTTATTTGGTTGATTTGTATTCATCCAGATTCAATCCAAAAAGCACTATTGAGAAGCCACATAATTTACAGGATAAATGGACTAGAATATACTATGACAAACTGTTATAAAACCAGAAACAGGCTAGATGCTAGAGGGGGATCAGTAAGTTTATCTGCTATTATTCTCTGGAGATATTTTCACTTAATAGATGTTGCATTCTGTAACACACTACAGGTTTATCTCTTTGTAATTCTTATATTCTCATTTCCCCTTTTCCTTACAGAAGGGAAAAGTGACAGAAATAGTTGCCATATCTAGCTCTGATATCTTACCTGAGGTTCACCTGATATGTACTGACTGAGAAAGTGGCAGTAAGGAGGGCTGTCAGTGATTTCATAATAGCGAATATTTCCATCACCCTGAAACAAAAACAGTAATTTAAAACAAAAATACATTCACTGATAATATTATTTTAACTCAACAGCCATTTCTCGCCAGGGCAGGGAGACTATTACCTTACATTCATGGGGAAACACTAAATCCATAAAGGCTCATACAATGCCTGGGAGAATAGGAGTTAATCAAGTTTGATCCTAGAAAGGGCCGGCTAGCTCCAATTTCTTTGATCAAGAGCCCTTCACCAACATCAAGACATCCCTCCTGAAGATAAAGGGTTAACAATCAGCTGTCTCCTACCAATGCAGGGTGACCCAAAAAAGAAAGAAACACTTTTACTATCATTCAACAACATTCACACATAATCACTGTCTTTGCAGATGTGCCCAGATAAATATAATTTTTTTTTGACACACTGGCCGCCTCCCACCAAGGCAGGGTGACCCCAAAAAGAAGGAAAAAACTGTCATCGTTCAACACTCTCACCATCTCTCACATAGTAATTATGATGATTATTAATAAACAAAAGATGAACATATAACCCACCTTCCCAGCCACAAAAACAACTCTTGTATCATGGTCGTAAAATGGTGTGAGGACGCCTGAAGATGAATCAATGGTATCTAGTCGAAGAGGTGTGTTTAGACTTTTTTCATCCCACACTCCATACTGTCGGTCGCTAAAGCGGCTGAACCCTGTGGTGAACACTAGACCAGTGTCTCCACAGTATACTGCCTTGCATGCTTTAGAACCCTCATGACACACACCTTCCTGAAAATTGAAAATTGGCTTTTTTTTTATTGCATCATAGCAAATGGAAAGCAAGATATAAACCACAGACCTGTAGATGCCTATCTACCAAGAATCTAATAAAAAGGTCAAATGTAGCTAGATATCCTCTTTTTGGAAGGAAGCTCCAGAGACTTGCCGCTAGGTTGAGTTTAAAGTGTTGTGCACTATCAACATTCAAGTAGACCTCAAATAGATGCAGACAAGTGGAATATTAAAATTTGACACAGGAGAGCATTTGCATCATAATATCAGTAGGAAAAAAAAGAAGGAAAAGAAACCTCAGTACAAATGTTAAAGAAGAACAATATTTTATCTAGGAGTAAGCATGATTCACAAAAGACAACAAGCTACTCATGAATAAAACATTAGTGATATCTCTTACTATTCAAAATACTGTATGTATAGAAGAATATCCAAATGCTAAAAAAAATTAATAACATTAGAAATTAAAAAATAAATTAACTAATTTGGATGAAAAATACAAAAACAAAGTACTTTCTGAAATAACACATCTCAGTAAATAACGAATGAAGCCTTTAGTCTGAGGCATGTGCTGAATGGCTGGTTCAGTGAGACACCCAACTTACCACATTCACTGCAAATAAATTTATAAGCAATAAATTAGTTGTGAAAAACTAAAGTTTGGTGATTGCAATGATTTATATGAATTGGTAGGTCTGTTTTCCCCCAAAAAAATTACAATGTAGTTGACAAGAAGTGAGTTAGCATCAAGGATTAATATTAATGTACTGTGAAGTTGGAGGTACAGTAGCTTCTTGATAAAATCTTGCAAATGGATATGTGCACTGAATAATTTACCCAGAAAAGATATAGATTAAACTGCTAAAACATATAAAAATATTCTTCTAGAGGCTTGTTTTAATAAAGTGCAGATATGTAACATATAGTATGCAGTACAAACCATGACTGTAATTAGTATAAAATGATTGTATTCATGGGGTAATGCTAAACCTATAAGGGTCATACACTGTCTGAGGAATGGGAGGCAAAGAGGTTTGATCCAAGGAAGATAACAGCTCTAATGCCTTAGATCACAAGCCTTTTACCAGCATTAAGATACCCCAAAGTTTCAGCATGAGAGCAGTAAAACACAAGGCAACACACTAAGAATAGCAACAATCAATGAGGATTCCAGCCCCACGGCCCCAACCTTAATTATACGCAACAAATAACTTAAGGCTGTCAGCATATTTTAGCTTAGAAAATGTCATGACCTTGACTTGAGCTAGCACAATGTCTTTACAGGTTCTCAGCAACATTATATAACCAATAAATAAGGACAGAAATAAACAACTTACGGTGCAGAAATATTAATCACAGACTGTGAAAAATATTAAAAAAATATTCATAAATTTAAAAAAAAAAAAAAAAAAAAAAAAATTTAACACGTCGGTCATCTCCCACTGAGACAGCATGACCCAAAAAGAAAGAAAATCCCCAAAAAGAAAATACTTTCATCATCATTCAACACTTTCACCTTATACATAATCACTGTACAGTGGACCCCCGCATAACGATTACCTCCGAATGTGACCAATTATGTAAGTGTATTTATGTAAGTGCGTTTGTACGTGTATGTTTGGGGGTCTGAAATGGACTAATCTACTTCACAATATTTCTTATGGGAACAAATTCGGTCAGTACTGGCACCTGAACATACTTCTGGAGTGAAAAAATATCGTTAACCGGGGGTCCACTGTATTTGCAGAGACACTGAGATACAACAGTTCAGAAATCCCTCCAAACTGCCAATATCCCAAACCCCTCCTTTAAAGTGCAGGCATTGTACTTTCCATTTCCAGGACTCAAGTCTGTCTAACTGCTTTCCCTGAATCCCTTCACAAAATATTACCCTGCTCACACTCCAACAGCTCATCAGGTTCCAAAAACCATTCATCTCCATTTAATCCTATCTAACATGCTCACACATGCTTGCTGGAAGTCCAAGCCCCTCGCCCACAAAACCTCCCTTACCCTCTCCCCCCAACCTTTTCGAGGACGACCCCTACCCTGCCTTCCTTCCCCTACAGATTTATATGCTCTCCAAGTCATTCTACTTTGATCCATTCTCTCTAAATGACCAAACCACCTCAACAACCCCTCTGACTAATACTTTTATTAACTCCACACCTTCTCCTAATTTCCACACTCCAAATTCTCTGCATAAAATTTACACCATACATTGCCCTTAAACAAGACATCTCTACCTCCAGCCGCCTCCTCGCTGCAGCTCAAGCTTCAACTCATATAAGAGTGTTGGTATCACTATACTTTCATACATTCCCTTCTTTGCCTCCATGGATAACATTTTTTGTCTCCACAGATACCTCAGCACACCACTCACGTTTTTTCCTTCATCAATTCCATGGTTAACCTCATCCTTCATAAACCCATCCGCTGACAAGTCAACTCCCAAATGCAACATTAACACCCCTCCTTCAGAGTGCAGGCACTGTACTTCCCATCTTCATAAATGTTACTTTGCTCACACTGCACGTCAAGTATTAAAAAAAACATTTACTTCTTCCATACGCCCTCTCTCCAATGTGATATTCAATTTTTCTTTATCTAAATTATTTGATACCCTCATCACCTTACTCTTACGTATGTTCACTTTCAACTTTCTACCTTTACACATACTCCCAAACTCGTCCACTAACCTTTGCAACTTTTCTTTAGAATCTCCCATAAGCACAGTATCATCAGCAAAGAATAAATGTGTCAACTCCCAATTTGTATTTGATTCCCCATAATTTAATCCCACCCCTCTCTCCAACACCCTAGCATTTACTTCTTTTACAGCCCCATCTATAAATATATTAAACCATGGTGACATTAAACATCCCTGTCTAAGACCTACTTTTACAGGGAAGTAATCTCCCTCTCTCCTACACACCCTAACCGGTGCCTCCTTATCCTCATACAAACTCTTTACAGCATTTAGTAACTTACTACCTATTCCATACACTAGTAACATGCCACATTGCTCCCATATCCACTTTATCACATGCCATTTCTAAATCCATAAATGCAATGAAAACTTCCCTACCTTTATTTAAATACTGTTCACATATATGCTTCAATGTAAACACTTGGTCTACACATCCCCTACCCACTCCAAAGCCTCCTTGCTCATTTGCAATCCTACTCTGTCTTACCTTTAAATCTTTCAATAATAACGATACCATACACTTTACCTGGTATACTTAGTAAACTTATTCCCCTATAATTTTTACAATCTCTTTTGTCCCCTTCCCAAAAATATATCCCCCCCTGCTTTTAACATTTCTGTCATGATCCCGTCAGTTCCAGCTACTTTACCCTGTTATTCTACGTAATGCCTCATACACCTCTCCCACACTCACACCCTGCTCTTCTTCACTCCTAAAAGATGTTATACCTCCCTGGCCAGTGCATGAAATTACCGCCTCCCTTTCTTCGACATTCAAAAGTTCCTCAAAATATTCTCGCCATCTACGCAATACCTTCAGTTCCCCATCAACTAATCCCCCTAATCTGTTTTTAACTAACAAATCCATTCATTCCCTAGGCTTTCTTAACTTGTTTACCTCACTCCAAATTTTTTTCTTATTTTCAGCAAAATTTCTTGACAGTGCCTCTCCCACTATCATCTGCTCTTATTTTGCTCTCTCTGCACTTCTCTTCAGAGTGCAGGAATGGATTAATGGCTTTTCAATTAATTTAACCCTTTGGGGGTCGACAGGTCCTCTCAGAGACTTGTTCTCAGCGTCGGCCAAATTTCAAAAAAAAAAAAAAAAAAAATTCTTATGAAAAGATGGAGAATCTTTTCCCAATCATAATGACACCAAAAGTATGAAATTTGATGGAAAACTTACTGAATTATGCTCTCGCGAAGTTAGCGGTCTCAACCATGTTTACGCATCGGTGATTTTGCCCACTTTGAGCCCTATTTTCGGCCAATTCCACTAGTCGACAAAAATCATGACTATTTCGCTAGAATTCCATTTTTTCTATCAATGAGTACAAGAAACCACCCATTTACCAATTTCAACTATCCAATAAAGTGGTCAGAATTTAGCAATTTTGCCAATTTCACACAAATTTCAAAAGATGCCAATTTCCAAATAGGGTCCAGAATAAACAAGAAAGACATTCCTGGCACTAAAATAACAAGTTCTCTGTTCGTTAGTCACATCCGCAGGCCCCTCTTATATTTCTTTGGCATTCCACTTTGAATTTTTATTCTTACAAAACAAAAAAATTTACTGTTATGCAGAGTACTGCATTAGTGTAGAAATGGTATAAATAATATCAGCGCACTTGTAAAAGAATATTAGACTCACCAGTTGATGTGTATTGGACGCTTGGCATGATTTGTTTACTTTTGAACTTTGGTAAAAATCGAACATTTCTGCTACTTTGAGCTCAATTTCAAGGTACTTTTCATTGTAAAACCAGTCAAAATCATCTGAATTTCTGTAATATGTCTTCCATTCTATAAAAGGAGACCAAGAAAACTAGAATACAACAATAAATACCATACGAAAATAGTACAGTGCAAAGTCGCTGTTTTAATCCAAAAAAAGTAGTACAGTGACCACATAAGTCGCTGCTTTTTTAATCTAGAATTTAGGCATAAAAACCCCCGGTATTTGATGGCATCGGTCAAAGCATTCGATGCAATACAGTTTTTTTTCCGTGCAAGAGGGCTCATTATGCACTGTGTGCTGCAAAAGTATGAAAAAAAATTTTTTTTACCACATGGATTTTTTTTTACATGACATACTGCGCACTTACTAGAAGGGGACCATTAGGACATAGACCTTTTCTGGGGTTCTTACATACATACTGGACCTCTACCAGCTCTTTCTCTTCAAGACTTTCCTAAAATGGGCCATAACATTGTCATTGAAATAGTCACAAGCACGGCTTGCAACAGCTGTGTCAGGGTGATTTTCATCTATAAAGGTTTGCAGTTCAAACCACTCTGCACACATTTCCTTAATCTTTGAAGTAGGCACAATGGATTCCACAACTGGCATAGGCTTCTCAGGGTTAGCCCCAAACCCTTCAAAATCTTTCTTAATTTCCATACTAATTCTCACCCTTTTTACCACAGGGTTGGCACTAGAAGCTTTCTTGGGGCCCATGGTCACTTATTTTCCAGAAACACCACCGAAAACACTGTAATAATACGAAATATTCCGAGTGTATGCTTGGATGTTACCGCGGAGGCTGGCTGGTAAACAATGGGACGGCCGGCACATGTGAGGGCACATTGGACGCGTCTCGGACGAAAATCGGTATGCGGGTTTTTAATCGGTATGCGGGGCAAAAATTTTGCGATAAAAGTAATCGTTATGCGGAAAAATCGCTATGCGATGCCATCGTTATGCGGGGGTCCACTGTATATCGCAAAAAATTTTCCTCGGTATTCGATACGATTCGTACGAGACGTGTCCACGTGTGGCCTGAACTGCCCCGTGTGTGCCAGTGTTTACAAGTCAGCCAGTGCGTGCGCATCTAAGGATACATTCGGTACATTCCATATTATCCATATTATCGCTGTGTTTGGTGCTTGTTTCTGCAAAATAAGTCACCATGGGCCCCAAGAAAGCTTCTAGTGCCAACCCTTTGAGAAAAAAGTCGCTAATGACTTATGAAACGAAGAAAGAGATAATTGCAAAGTATGAAAGTGGAGTGAGTGTGTCGGAGCTGGTTAGGTTGTATAATAAACCCCAATCAACCATCTCTACTATAGTGACCAGGAAAACGGCAATCAAGGAAGCTGTTCTTGCAAAAGGTGCAACTGTGATTATGAAACAGCGACCACAAGTGCTAGAAAATGCTGAGAGATTGTTATTGGTGTGGATAAATGAAAAACAGATAGCAGGAGATAGCACCTCTCAAGCGATCATTTGTGAAAAGGCTAGGCAGTTGCATGAAGATTTGGTAAAGAAATTGCCTGCAACTAGTGGTGATGTGAGTGAATTTAAGGCCAGCAAAGGTTGGTTTGAAAGATTTAAGAATCGTAGTGGCATACATAGTGTGATTAGGCATGGTGAGGCTGCCAGTTCGGACCAAAAAGCAGCTGAAAAATATGTGAAGGAATTCAAGGATTACATAGACAGTGAAGGACTGAAATCTGAACAAGTGTTTAATTGCGATGAAACAGGCCTGTTTTGGAAGAAAATGCCAAGCAGGACCTACATTACTCAGGAGGAAAAGGCACTCCCAGGACATAAGCCTATGAAAGACAGGCTTACTCTTCTCGTGTGTGCCAATGCTAGTGGTGATTGCAAAGTGAAGCCTTTATTGGTGTATCACTCTGAAACTCCCAGAGTGTTCAGGAAAAACAATGTCCTCAAGGCTAATTTGTGTGTGCTGTGGAGGGCAAACAGTAATGCATGGGTCACTAGGGACTTTTTCTATGACTGGTTACACCAAGCATTTGCCCCCACTCTGAAAAATTGCCTAACTGAAAAGAAATTAGACCTTAAGTGCCTCCTGGTATTAGACAATGCCCCTGGTCATCATACTTTAATATCCTCAATTGTATAAACCTTAGAGGTACAGCTTGGGAGGGAGTTGACTAAGAGGACCTTGAACTCTGCTTGGAAAAAAATATGGCCAGAATGTGTAGACAAAAGGGATTTTGAAGGATTTGAGGCTAACCCTGAGAATCCTATGCCAGTTGAGGAATCCATTATGGCATTGGGGAAGTCCTTGGGGTTGGAGGTTAGTGGGGAGGATGTGGAAGAGTTGGTGGAGGAGGACAGTGAAGAACTAACCACTGATGAGCTGATAGATCATCTTCAACAGCAAGAGGCCACACTTGAGGAAACTGCTTCGGAGGAGGGGATAGAGAAATTGAAGAAGTTGCTTACTTCAAAGATTAAGGAAATGTGTGCAATGTGGCTTAAAGTGCAAACCTTTTTTGATGACAATCACCCTAACACTGGTATTGCAAGCCATGCTGGTGACTATTACACTAGCAATGCTGTGAAACATTTTAGGAATGTCATAAAGGAACGGGAGGTACAGGCCACTATGGACAGATATGTTGTGCGACAGAAATCCAGTGACTCTCAAGCTGGTCCTAGTGGCATTAAAAGAAGAAGGGAAGTAACCCCGGAAAAGGACTTGCTACCTCAAGTCCTAATGGAAGGGGATTTCCCTTCTAAACACTAACACCTCTCCCCTCCTCCCATCCCATCAATCATCACCAGATCTTCATTAAAGTTAAGCATCAATTATTTTGTTATTGTAATTATTCTATTGCATTAAACTTAATATTTCATGTAGTAAAAAAAATTTTTTTTCATTTTTTCATACTTTTGGGTGTCTTGCATGGATTAATTTGATTTCCATTATTTCTTATGAGGAAAATTGATTCGGTTTTCGATATTATCGGTATTCAATGAGCTTTCAGGAACGGATTAATATCGAATACCGGGGGTCCACTGTACATCAAAAACTCTGGATTGTAAGAAGTACTAGTACGTTCGAAACCCCCAAAGGGTTAAATGGGGAAAATTAATTTGATATACAAGTAAATTGGGTTACGAGCTAGCTCATGGAACGGATTAAACTTTTAACCCTTTCAGGGTTTCAGCCGTACTAGTACGGCTTATGCCCCAGGGTTTTTGACGTACTAGTATGCCTAAATACTAGCGCCCTCAAATCTAGTGAAAGCTGGTAGGCCTACGTATGAAAGAATGGGTCTCTATGTCAGTGTGCGCAGTATAAAAAAAATCCTGCAGTACACAGTGCATAATGAGAAAAAAAAAACTTTGACCGTGGTTTTAGATTAAAACAGCGACTTTGCATTGTATTTTCATATGGTATTTATTTTTGTATTCTAGTTTTCCTAGTCTCATTTTATAGAATGGAAGATATATTACAGAAATTGAGATGATTTTGACTGGTTTTACAATGAAAAGTACCTTGAAATTGAGCTCAAAGTAACAGAAATGTTCGATTTTTACCAAAGTTCAAAAGTAAACAAATCATGCCAAGCGTCCAATACACGTCAACTGGTGAGTCTAATATTCTTTCACAAGTGAACTGATATTATTTATACCATTTCTACACTAATGCAGTAGTCTGCATAACAGTAAATCTTCTATTTTTTGTAAGAATAAAAATTCAAAGTGGAAAGCCAAAGAAATATAAGAGGGGCCTGGGGATGTAACTAACAAATAGAGAACTTGTCATTTTAGTGCCAGGAATGTCTTCCTTGTTTATTCTGGACCCTATTCGGAAATTGGCATCTTTTAAAATTTGTGTGAAATTGGCAAAATTGCTAAATTCTGACCACTTTATTGGATAGTTGAAATTGGTAAATGGGTGGTTTCTTGTACTCATTCGATAGAAAAAATGGAGTTCTAGCGAAATAGTTATGATTTGTCGACTAGTACACTGGAATTGGCCGAAAATAGGGCTCAAAGTGGGCAAAATCGCCAATGTGTAAACATCGTCGAGACCGCTAACTTCGCGAGAGCATAATTCCGTAAGTTTTCCATCAAATTTCATACTTTTGGTGTCATTATGATCGAGAAAAGATTCTCTATCTTTTCATAAGAAAAAATAATTTTCTTTTTTAAATTTGGGGACCCTGAGAACAAGTCTCGGAGAGGGCCTGGGGACCCTGAAAGGGTTAAGTCGAGGTTCCACTGTACGTAAATAAAAAGAGAGAAAAAAAGGTGCATTGGCAACATTTCTGCAAGTGGCAGGACTCAATGTTCCTGTCAGGTGAGCATCCAGTGTCAACTGAGTGGTCTTATATCTCAGTAACTACTGAACCTGAAATTTTTGTTTTCGTCTTATTACGCACAGAAAATTGCCATCTTTAACCCTTTCAGGGTCAAGAGGCCCTCTCCATAACTCATTCTCAGGGTTGGAAATTTTTCGGGGGGAAAAAAAAAATTCTTATGAAATGATAGAGTAGCTTTTCCCAATTATAATGACACCAAAAGTATGAAATTTGATGGAAAACTCATGGAATTATGCTCTCGCGAAGTTAGCGGTCTCAACGATGTTTACGCATCAGTGATTTCACTCACCTTGAGCCCTATTTTCGGCCAATTCCAGTGTACTAGTCGACAAAAATCATATCTATTTCGCTAGGACTTCATTTTTTTTCTATCGAATGAGTACAAGAAACCACCTATTTACCAATTTCAACTATCCAATAAAGTGGTCAGAAATTGGCAATTTTGCCAATTTCACAAATTTAAGAAGATGACAATTTCCAAACAGGGTCCAGAATAAACTAGACAAACATTCCTGGCACTAAAATAACATTTTCTCTGTTCATTAGTCATGTCCCCAGGCCCCTCTTACATCTCTTTTGCTTTCCACTTTGAATTTTTATTCTCACAAAAAATAGAAGATTTACTGTTATGCAGTCTACTGCATTGGTGTAGAAATGGTATAAATAATATCAACATACTTGTGAAAGAATATCAGACTCACCAGTTGACATGTATTGGACGCTTGGCATGATTTGTTTACCTTTGAACTTTGGTAAAAATCGAACATTTCTGCTACTTTGAGCTCATTTTCAAGGTACTTTTCATTATGAAACCAATCAAAATCATCTCAATTTCTGTAATATGTCTTCCATTCTATAAAATGAGACCAGGAAAACTAGAACACAACCATAAATAGCATACGGAAATACAGTGCAAAGTCACTGTTTTAACCTCTTGAGGGTCCGTGCAGTAGGTCTACGGTTATACGTTGAGGGTCAAAACTGTAGATCTATGCCAAAATTCTAGCGGCATCAAATTTAGCGCGAGAAGGCTGGTAGGCCTACATGTGAGAGAATGGGTCTGCGTGGTGTGTGTGTGCTGTGAAGAAAAATTCTAGGCACCCGCATAGCATTGTGGGAACGCCGGCTCGGTTACCTTTGTTCACCATGCCTCATCACAAAGCAGCTCTCGCTCAAAGGCGAATTGGGACTCTCTTCTTCCTATCTGATAGTTCTGACTCTGATGGAAGTGGAAATGAAGAAGAATTCTATGGCTCTGATCAGTTAGTGACCGAAAGGAATGACCAGGATATCGATAATAGTGCAGAAAATCCTGACGATCCTCAACCTTCTACCTTTGGTGTGGGCATGTCTCAGTCACATTCAGTTGTACCTCGTCGCAAGAGAAAACTAATATATTCACGTGGCCAGGCCTCTGACTTCAGTAATGATGATGATAGTGACGTGGATTGTGATTTTATTGCTCTTGACGATCATTCGAGTAGTGATAGTGAGGAATCATATTCACCAGTGAAGCGTTGGAATATATGCTGCCGCATGCGCTCGGGTAGTGTTCCCTATGCAGTGCCCAGGGGACGGAGTACATCCTAGAGTACATCCTGTAGCCCTACACCAGGAGTAGACAGTGAAAGTGAGGATGATGTGGCTGCACTTGGCATGGATAGATCACAGGCATCAGTAGGTGGTGGGAGTGGTGATGGTAGTGCCATGGCCATGCATGACTCACCAGCCCAGGCTGGGACCCATGCCACTGACTCCTCAGCTCAAGGACAAAGCGGAGCATCAGCCACCAGCTCACCACAACCACAACTACCAGCACAACCAGCTTATGATGTCCAGTATCCACCAGCAACCCATATCTGGGATTGGCAGCAAAATCCCAATTTTGTTCCCAAGCCCCACCAGTTTGATGACTCTCAAAGTGGAATTCTACCTGCTTGTCCCCTTGGAAACACTGCAAATGAGCTGGAATTCTTTGAACTATTCTTTGACCAGCCCTTGATGGAAACTATTGTCAGGGAATGTAACAAGTATTTTGAGTACACCATGGCAAATACGATCATATCACCACAGTCAAGACTACACCAGTGGAAAGAGACAACTGTTGCAGAAATGTATTTGCTTTTTGCAACAATAATGCTTACGCCTCATGTCTATAAGCATAATATAAAATCATACTGGTCCACAGATCGGCTAATTTGTACCCCGGCCTTCAGTGATATCATCCCAGTGAACAGGTTTATCTTTGGTATAAAACTGTTTATACTCTGTGACTGTGACAGTGGCCTGGTATTGGATATTGTTGTATACACGGGAAGTAAAACAACGAAAAATACCAAGATGTTATTGGGTATCTCAGGTGACGTGAGAAGCATGATGGCACATTATCTTGGTAAGGGGCACACATTATATACTGATAACTGATACACAAGCCCTTTACTCAGTGATTTCTTGCGAGCGAACATGACAGATGTGTGTGGCACAGTGCATTCTAATCATAAACATATACCCAGGTTCAACGCAGGCACTCGTAGTGGTGAGGTGCAGGTGTTTACTGCCAATGACATCATGGCATTATGGTGGCATGACAAACAAGATGTCACATTGTTGACAAGCATTCACCATAACGAAATGCAAGACAGTTCCAAAATTGATAGAGTGACTAATGAACGTATTCAAAAACCAGTGACAGTGATTGATTACACACAAAACATGCACTTGGTTGACAAACGTGACATGCAGATTGGCTTTGTTGACTGTGTTCGTAAGAGTTACAAGTGGTACATGAAACTTTTCTTCCATCTCATGGACATTTCAATGCTCAATGCATATAATATGTACCATATGAAGACTGGCAACAGACCACCATATGGAGAATTTTGTTTGTCTGTTGTCAGACAACTCGTAATGAAGTACCAGGTAACAACACCTGCTATACAAAACCGTCCTCGAACTCCTCAGGAAATACCCAAGTGTTTGAGGAGGGAAGGCGATCACTTCATAATACAGCTTCCTGCAACTAAGAAGAAATTTGCTCAGAAGAGATGTGTTGTCTGTGCATAAACAAAATGACGGCAACAAAGACGCAAAGACACTTGGTTTATGTGTGAGGAATGTAAGGTCCCTCTGTGCATGATACCTTGTTTCAAGGAGTTCCACAAGCTGCAGCAGTTCTAAAAACATGTCCAGTGATTGTACACATGTAAATATATAATACAACATTAGTATTATACAAGATTTGTGCATGTTTACTGTAATAAACAAAAGTGGTAAACAATATTATAATAATAACTTTAGTGCGGTTATTGTGTTCAATACAGTGAGTGAATACATATACATTATATACAGTATTGGTCTCACAGGCCACAAATGTTACTAGAAAAAGAAAAAAATTAGAAAAGAAAAGAAAAAAAAGTATAAAAAACATAAAATAAAGAAATGCGAGTTTGTGGAAATCGCTGATGTTGCCGCTACCCGGTCATTTTGGGTCAACTTCTCGCCTCTGTATCTCGGCAAGTACTGATCAGAATTTTTTTTTTCTTTTATTACGTTCACAAAAATATAATCTTTAATTCTGTAAGAAAAAATAATTTTTTTTTTTTTTTTTCAAAATTTCTTGGACACTGGGGCACCCCTTCAGATTTTGCCTTTGGACCCTGAAAGGGTTAAACCAAAAACATGGTCAGAGTTTTTTTTTTTCTCATTATGCACTGTGTGCTGCAGGATTTTTTTATACTATGCACACTGACCACACAGACCCATTCTTTCATATGTAGGCCTACCAGCTTTCTCACTAGATTTAAAGGCGCTAGAATTTAGGCATACTAGTACGTCAATAACTCTGGTGCATAAGCCATACTAGTACATTGGAAACCCTGAAAGGGTTAACCCTTTCACTGTCGGTGTCATGTTAGTATGGCTTACAAGCCAGTGTTGGTGTCATGGGAGGTTTGTTGATGGATCTGGAGTAATAGTGGACCCTCGGTTAATGCCTGGATCGAACAGCGCCAAAATCGGATAACGCCTCACTTTGGCATGAAAAAAATTGGCTCGGATAACACCTTAAAACGTGGTTAGGAGCTTTCGTCCCGAACATGTCGGCACACGGAGTGAGTGGCCGGGTCCTCTCAGGCCGCTGTTTACCTGGAGTTTACCTGGAGAGAGTTCCGGGGGTCAACACCCCCGCGGCCCGGTCTGTGACCAGGCCTCCTGGTGGATCAGAGCCTGATCAACCAGGCTGTTGCTGCTGGCTGCACGCAAACCAACGTACGAGCCACAGCCCGGCTGATCAGGAACTGACTTTAGGAGCTTGTCCAGTGCCAGCTTGAAGACTGCCAGGGGTCTGTTGGTAATCCCCCTTATGTGTGCTGGGAGGCAGTTGAACAGTCTCGGGCCCCTGACACTTATTGTATGGTCTCTTAACGTGCTAGTGACACCCCTGCTTTTCATTGGGGGGATGGTGCATCGTCTGCCAAGTCTTTTGCTTTCGTAGTGAGTGATTTTCGTGTGCAAGTTCGGTACTAGTCCCTCTAGGATTTTCCAGGTGTATATAATCATGTATCTCTCCCTCCTGCATTCCAGGGAATACAGGTTTAGGAACCTCAAGCGCTCCAATTACTGGGAGCGGATTAAAGGCGTTAACTGAGGGTCCACTGTAATACACATGTAGGATGTCTTGGTAGCATATATTAAGATAATAAGGGAGAGCACTCAGAGCCTTGACCTCACTCTACTATATCTTGGTTACAACTGAGGGCAGTGCCCGAGGACACACTTTCAAAGGGTGACTCATTATGTCACAGCTAGCAAGGCAGCAGTGAATCACGTAACAGTTAGCGAGTGATTCACCTAACAGTTACTGTCCCCTGACATTGGTGCCATATTAACCCTTTGACTGTTTCAGGGCCCTCTCTGAAACTGTCATTCTATGTCGCCAAATATTCGAAAAAAAAAAAAATTATTTTTTCTTATGAAAATGTTAGGAATATTTTTACTAGTGTTTTAAGCCTAAAAAAAAATTTTTGCCATCAGTACTTACCGAGATATAGAGCCGCAAAGTTTGCAGAAATTGACGTGCGTACGGCAACAGCGGCGACTGCCGCCCACCCGGTATTCTTTTATTTACTCTAATTCAAAGGTTTCTTGCATTTTTCAATATTTTTCTTTTCCAGGTAACTTATGTGGCCTGTGAGACCAATGTAAGGTGCATTGTTCAAATATACACTCATTATTTACAACACAATAACAGAACAAACTTTATCATTATTAGTTTGTGTATACACTTTGTTTACACAAACAAACAATACAAAACAATGTTTATTACTATTGTTCCATAATATATATACAGTCACTAACCACGTTCCTAGAACTGCTGCAGCTTGTGGAACTCTTTGAAACATGGGTATATGCAGAGGGGCACTTCACACTCCTCACACATAAAACGAGTGTCTCTGCGTGTTTGTGGGCATTTTGTGGTATGCATACATACATAACACCTCTTCTGAGCATTTTTCTTGGCAGTAGTAGGAGGCAGTTGTATGGGGTAGTGATCACCAGGCCTCATACGAGATGACGTCTGTGGGCGCTGGTCTATTGCAGGAGTTGCTCCTTTGTACTTTGCAATTATTTGTCTGATTACTGACAGGCAAAATTCACCATATTTTGGTGTTTTGTTGGTCTTCAACTTGTATATGTTATAAGCATTTAGCATAGAGATATCAACAAGATGGAAAAAAAGTTTGATATACCACTTATAACTCTTGCGTACACAGTCTGCAAACCCAATCTGCATGTCACATTTGTCCACTAAGCGCATATTGAGGTTGTAGTCCATGACAGCTGCAGGCTTTAGAATGGGTTCATTGGTCTCTCTGTTGTCCCTGCCACTGGGTACCATTTCGTTTGTGTGAACTGATGTCAACAATGTGACATCACATTTGTCATGCCACCGAAATGCCATGATGTCATTGGCAGCAAAGGCTTGCACCTCACCTCTGCGAGTGCCAGCGTCGAACCTTGGCATATGTTTGCGATTACCACGCACTGTGCCACACACGTCTGTCAAGTTCACTCGCAAGAAATCACTGAGTAAGGGGCTTGTGTACCAGTTATCAGTAAATAACATATGCCCCTTACCAAGATATGGTTCCATCATTGTTCGAACCACATCACCAGAGATACCCAATAACTTCATGGTATCTCTCAAAGTATTACTGCCAGTGTACACAATAATATCTAAAACAAGACCACTTCTGCAATCACACAGTACAAATAGCTTTATACCAAAGCGTTTCCTCTTGCTTGGTATATATTGCTTGAATGAGAGTCTTCCTTTGAATAAAATCAAGGACTCATCAATAACAAGCTTCCTGAAGGGATAAAAATACATGCAGCACTTTTGTTTCAGGTACATAAACACATTTCTTATCTTATATAACCTGTCGCTTCTGTCAGGCCTGGTTTTGTCTGAAAAGTGTAACATACGCAACAGTATCAGGAAACGATTGACACCTATAATGTCACTAAAACCTGGAGTTGAAATCAGGCGATCTGTTGTCCAGTATGTGGTGACAGTGTGCTTATACACATGTGGCATAAGCATTATTGTGGCAAAAAACAGGTACATCTCTGCCACAGTTGTCTCCTTCCACTTGTGTAGCCGTGATTTTGGTGAGAGAATTGTATTTGCCATGGTGTAATCACAGTATGTATTTGTTTCCCTGACAATGATGTCCATCAGGGGTTCATCGAAAAATAACTCAAAGCAGTCCAGTTCACTGGCATTGTTCCCAAGTGGACAAGATGGCTTTATTCCACTTTGTGTTTCATCAAAGTCATGGGGACTGGGAACAAACTCGTCACCGTCCTGCCAATCCCAGATGCGGTCTGCTGGTGGGGTCTGGATATTGTACCGTGGTTGTGGCTGTGCAGGTTGTGGTGGTGCAGGTTGTGGCAGTGTGGGGTAGGGTGAGGCTGGTTGTTCTGCTGAGTCAGCCGCGTGGCTAGTAGCGTGGCCCGGTGATGGTGCCACATGGGCCGTGCCACCCTCACTATCACCACCACTGCCTCCTCCCTCACTGTCACCATTCATACCCATCGTTACAATATCGTCATCTTCACTATCAGGTCGTGGTGTTGGGCCACGGGATGTGCTCCCAGAGTTTCTCCTTCCCCTTGGAACAACATATGAAACACTACCAGACCGCATGCTACGTCGTACATACTGGCGCTTCACTGGGGAATATTCACTCTCACTGTCACTAGAACTGCTTTCAATGACCTTGAAATCACTATCACTATCACTGCTATCATCAGGGTGTTGTACACGACCAAATAGTTTCCTCTTTCGTCCTGGTACAGGCGAACGTGAACGTGAACAAGCCGGCACAGCACCAGAGGTCGAAGGTTGTGGGTCATCTGGGTTTTCGTCACTATTTACGTTATCCTGGGCACTTTTTTCGGTAACACTCACTTGAAAACCCTTGAATTCACTGTCACTGACACTTTCATCGCTGTTAGAGCTATCACTTGGGAACAAAAGACCTCCAATCCGCCGAGGAGTGAGGAACTTCTTACAGAGAGGCATGGTGAAAATGGACTGACAACATGGCGTTCCCACAATGCACCGCTAGGTCCCAGATTTTTTTTCACAGGGTGCACACCGACCACTGAGACCCATTCTCTCCCGTGTAGGCCTACCAGGCCTTTGGCGCTCGATTTGAAGCCGCTAGAATTTGTGCGTATAAATACGTCAGAAACATTGGCTCGTAAGACATATTTATACGTCGGAAACAGTCAAAGGGTTAACCCTTTGACTGTTTCAGTCATATATATACATCTCATGAGCCAATGTGTTTTTTTTGTATATGTACTCAAAAATTTTAGCCACTTCAAATCAAGTGGGAGAAAGCTGGTAGGCTCGCATGTGAGAGAATGGGTCTGTGTGGTCAGTGTGTGCAGTATATAAAAAATCCTGCAGCACACAGTGCATAATGAGAAAAAAATAACTCCAACCATGTTTTATTATTAAAATGCCGACTTTAAGGTGTATTTTCATATAGTATTTATGGTTTATTCTCGTTTTCTTGGTCTCATTTGATAGAATGGAAGACGTACAGGTCTCCCTCAACATTCATGAGGGTTAAGGGATCAAGAGCCTCGCGAATGTTTGGTGCCCCAATATATTGTAGGGAAATATAATACAATACTGCTTCCTTAACTTGTTGAACCATGAACAATCATAAAATACATGAAAATATCGTAAATTGTACTAAATACATACATGTCATGGTTTAATAGCATGTATGTTATTAAATACCAATGCCTCCACCACTTCCTCAACCACTGCGAGTCCGTACTACCCTCCCTCCGACCCCCACAACTGGCAGCCAGCCCTCCCACCAGTGTGGTGAGTGTTTTGTTTGTTCATTATTTGCTATTAAACTACAGTATAAATATTCATGACTGCATATTGGAATGGCTATTCGGACAGGTATTGGACGGTGACATCATGTTTACTCTTGAACACAGCAAAGAATCAAACATTTCTGCTACTGCTAATAATAATAATAATAATAATAATAATAATAATAATAATAATAATAATAATAATAATAAATACGATAAAAGTGAAGAAGGAAATTGTACAAAAATACGAGAGAGTGGTTGAGGCATCGTCAGTCAGTGTGGCTTTGTTTATGCTGGAGTGAGTATTAGTCTCCGTGCTCTTCCAAACATTTCACAATAATTCATTGTGTTTGGTGCTTGTAGATTGAGTGCGACTGGAGTGGTAGAGGCAGTGGTTGAGGAAGCGGTTAAGGCAGCAGTTGAGGCAGTGGGTGAGGCAGTGGGTGAGGCAGCAGTTCAGGCAATGGTAGAGGCAGCGGTTTAGGCAGTGGTTGAGGCAATGGTAGAGGGAGCAGTTGAGGCAGTGGTATTTAATAATATATATGTTATAAATAATAATAATGCATATTATTAATATGTATTATTATTATTATTATTATTATTATTATTATTAATAACATGTATGTTATTAAATACCACTGCCTCAACCACTGCCTCACCCACTACCTCAACTGCTGCCCCACCCACTGCCTCAACCCCTGCCTCATCCACTGCCTCAACCGCTGCCTCAACCGCTGCCTCAACCACTGCCTCATCCACTGTCTCAACCGCTGCCTCTACCGCTGCCTCTACCACTGCCTCTACCGCTGCCTCTACCGCTGCCTCTACTGCTGCCTCTACCGCTGCCTCTACCGCTGCCTCTACCGCTGCCTCACCCACTGCCTCACCCACTGCCTCAACCACTGCCTCAACCACTGCTTCACCCACTGCCTCAACCGCTGCCTCTACCGCTGCCTCTACCGCTGCCTCTACCACTGCCTCACCCGCTGCCTCACCCACTGCCTCAACCGCTGCCTCACCCACCGCCTCACCCACTGCCTCACCCACTGCCTCGCCCACTGCCTCAACCGCTGCCTCTACCGCTGCCTCACCCACTGCCTCAACTGCTTCCTCTACCACTCCAGTCGCACTCAATCTACAAGCACCAAACACAATGAATTATTGTGAAATGTTTGGAAGAGCACGGAGACTAATGCTCACTCCAGCATAAACAAAGCCACACTGACGATGTGTCAACCACTCCCTCGTATTTTGGTACAATTTCCTTCTTCAATCCTATCGTATTTATTATTATTATTACTATTGTTATTATTAGCAGTAGCAGAAATGTTTGATTCTTTGCTGTGCTCAAGAGTAAACACATGATGTCACCGTCCAATACCTGTCCGAATAGCCATTCCAATATGCAGTCATGAATGGGTTTACATTATTCATACTGTAGTTTAATAGCAAATAATGAACAAACAAAACACTTACCACACTGGTGGGAGGGCTGGCTGCCAGTTGCGGGGGTCGGAGGGAGGGTAGTAGGGACTCACAGGTGGCGGGAAACTTAAATATGATTTGGCGGCTGGGAATTCGCAAATGTGTGAAGCCCGCGAAAGTTGAAAACGCGAATGTTGAGGGAGACCTTTATTATAGAAATAGAGATCATTCTGATTGGTTTCACTATGAAAAGGACCTTGAAATGGAGTTCAAAGCAGTGGAAATGTTCAATTTTTTGCCAATGTTCATGAGTAACAACAAGTGACATCATTGTCCAATAATGTCCAACTAGCCATTCTAATACTCAGTCACAAATGAGTTGATATTATTTATACAATTATTACAATAATGCAGTAGTCTGCAGAACAGTAAATCTTCTATTTTATGTGTGAATAAAAATTCAAAATAGAAAGCAAGAGTAATATAAGAGGGGCCTGGAGATGTGACTGATGAACAGAGAAAATGTTATTTTAGAGCAAGGAATGTCTGCATTGTTCATTATGGACCCTATTTTGAAACTGGCATATTTTTTAATATGCATGAAATTGGCCAAAATGAAAATTTCTGACCACTTTACTGGGTAGCTGAAATCGTTAAATGGGCGGTTTCTTGTATTCAATCGAAAGAACAGATAGAGTTCTAAAGAAATAGATATGAGTTTGGTCAACTGGAACAATGGAATTGGCCGAAAATAGGGCTCAAAGTGGGTGAAAGCGCTGATGTGAAACTATAGCCGAGATCGCTAACATCGCAACAGCATGATTCTGTAAGTTTTCCATCAAATTTCGTACTTTTGGTGTCATTACCATTGGAAATATTTTTTTTTTTTCAAATACAAGTACCACCTGACTTATGACCGAGCTTGGTTCCAACCAACCGGTTGTAAGTCAAAATGGATGTAAGTTGAACCTTACTACTGAATATCAACATCACATTTTTGTAATGACTTTATTTTATTGTTTTATTTTGATATTTCATTTTTTACTTTACTTTTTATGCTGTTAGTACTGTATTTTATACTGTAAGGTTTAGGATAAACACTGTGTACAATACAAACTGTTGTTTATTTCCCAGAAATTTGGCAAACAAAACACGGTCATAAGTCAAGTGGTCGTATGTCAAGCAAGTCGGATGGTAGGTGTATTTTGCGACACAGAGAGACACTCTAGCAGCTTCAAATCTAGAGGGAGAAAGCTGGTAGACCTACAAGTGAGAGAATGGGTCTGCATGGTCAGTTGGTGCAGTATAAAAAAATCCTACAGCAAGCAGTGCACGAGAAAAAAAAAAACTCCAATCGCGTTTTTGGTTTAAAATACCGAATTTGAGTTGTATTTTCATATGGTATTTATGGTTGTACAGTGGTCCCTCGCTTTTCGTAGTTCTCGGCAATCGTAGAATTCGCCAATCATAGGGGTATTTTCGTATAAACATGGACTCGCTTTTCATAGGTTGACTTGCGAGTCGTAGTTCGTCCGGGACGTGTACCCACGGCGTGAGCCGTGGCGGCAGCCAGTCTGACATTGTTTACCAGTGAGCGAAGGTCCCCTCATGTGCTCCAGCGAAATATTTCATAATATTCCATTTATTTTAGTGCTTGCAAGTACTAAATAAGCTACCATGGCTCCAAAGAAAGCTCCTAGTGCCAAGCCTGTGGTAAAGAAGGTGAGAAATACGATTGAATTTAAGAAAACCATCACTGAACAATATGAAAGTGGTACAAGTGTGGCCGAACTGTCCAGGATGTATAAGAAACCCTACACAACCGTATGTTCCATAGTGGCCAAGAAAAAGAAAATCAAGGATGCTGTTGTTGCAAAGGGAGTAACTATTTATTTATTTTTTATTTATTTATTTAGTAATTTAAGCATACATACAGAGGTACAAAAAATACAGGTAAGAGCAGCATGCCAAAGCCACTTATATGCATAGCATTACGGGCTGGCTTAAAATTAACTTAAGATTAACTAAGCAATGATGAAATCAGTGATAAAACATTATTGTAAACAGATAACTATAAAGCACAAATGAGTATTACAAAGACAGGTCATATGGTTACTTGCATTGCTGTACATTCAGTCGAATGGAGTATTCTGTTAGGTAGTGTATTTAAAAAAATAATAAAGTTAGATTGGGTCCTAGGTTTAACATTTGTGTGATATAATTGTGAGTAACATATAGGATATACAATTTATAAGGTTCAGTTATTCAGTATTTATTTGGTTTTGAGTGAGTAAGTGATCTTTGAGAAGAGACTTGAATTTATAAACAGGTAGTGTTTCTTTTATATTTACAGGTAATGAATTCCAGATTTTAGGGCCTTTTATGTGCATTGAGTTTTTGCATAGCGTGAGATGGACACGAGGAACATCAAAGAGTGATCTGTGCCTTGTGTTATGGTCATGTGTTCTGTTGAGGTTGGCAAGGAGATGTTTGAGGGAGAGGGTTAATATCAGAGTTAAGTGTTCTATGTATGTAATAGGTGCAATAATAAGTATGGATGTTTTGTATGGTGAGTAGGTTGAGTGTTTTGAATATTGGTGGAGTGTGTTGCCTGTAGTGAGAATTTGTTATCATTCTAACTGCAGCCTTTTGTTGGGTAATTAGTGGTCTGAGATGGTTAATTGTTGTTGAGCCCCATGCACAAATTCCATAGGTGAGATAGGGGTAAATAAGAGAGTGATAAAGGGCCAGGAGGGCTGACTGTGGAACATAGTACCGTATCTTCGATAGTATGCCTACAGTCTTGAAAATTTTCTTAGAAATTTGTTGTATATGTGTATGAAATTTGAGTCTATTATCGAGGTGGATTCCTAGGAATTTTCCCTCTGTTAGCTTTGTGATAGGTGATCCGTTTATTGTTATGTTAAGAGGTACATCTGTAGCTCTGTTACCAAACTGAATGAAGTAGGTTTTGTCAATGTTTAGTGTAAGTTTGTTAGTCCTCATCCAGGTAGATATTTTCTGTAATTCGGTGTTTACAGAATTGGCTAGCGTGACTGGGCTCGGGTGAGAGAAGACGTATGTAGTGTCATCTGCAAAAAGTGTGGGTTTGAGTAATTGCGAAGCATTTGGTAGGTCATTTATGTATAGGAGAAAGAGAAGAGGGCCAAGGACACTTCCCTGTGGGACACCAACTGTAATTGGTTGTGTGGAAGAGCTTGCCCCATTTGCGTACACATATTGGCTTCTGTTGCTGAGGTAAGACTTGAGGTAGTTGAGGGAGTGCCCTCTAATACCATAGTGTGACAATTTTACGTGGAGCAAGTCATGGTCAACTGTATCAAAAGCTTTACGTAAGTCAATGAAGATCCCCAGTGGGACTTCTTTTTTCTCTATTGCAGTGTATATATGTTCTAGCATGTGTATAACAGCATCATTAGTATTTTTATTAGGCCTGAATCCAAATTGGCAGGGGTTGAGAATGTTTTGGGAGATGAGGTAGGAGTAGATTCGTTTATGAATTAATTTTTCGAAGATTTTTGAGAGAGGGTGTAAATTGGATATTGGCCTATAGTTATTCAACTCTGTTTGGTCTCCTCCTTTATGGATCGGGGTGACCCTTGCTATTTTGAGAACTGTAGGGAAGGTGGAGAATTCAATGGATTTGTTAAAGAGTGTTGCAATGATTGGTGATAGTACTTGTGACGCTTTTTTGTATATAAAGGGTGGTAAGGTATTTAAATCTCCTTCCTTGTTTTTCAGTGCGTTGATAATAAGGGACAAAAATGAGATCACCAGTACTGGAAGAGGTTGAGAAGTTATTATTGGTGTGGATAAATGAGAAACAATTAGCAGGAGATACTCTTATGACTTCGTTTATTTGTGAAAAGGCTAGGCAGTTGCATGAAGATTTGGTAAAGAAATTGCCTGCAAATAGTGGTGATGTGACTGAATTTAAGGTCAGCAAAGGCTGGTTTGAGAGATTTAAGAACCGTACTGGCATACACAGTGTGGTAAGGCATGGTGAGGCTGCCAGTTTGGATCACAAGACGGCTGAAAAATATGCGCATGAATTCCAGGAGTACACAGAGGCTGAAGGACTGAAACCTGAACAAGTGTTCAATTGTGACGAAACAGGCCTCTTCTGGAAGAAAATGCCAAAGAGGACCTTCATTACACAGGAGGAAAAGGCAATGCCAGGACACAAGCCTATGAAAGACAGGCTGACGCTAATGTTCTGTGCTAATGCTAGTAGGGATTTCAAAGTGAAGCCATTACTAGTGTACCATTCAGAAAATCCCAGAGTGTTCAGGAAAAACAATGTTATGAAGAGTAAATTGTGTGTGTTTTGGAAATCTAATAGTAAGGCATGGGTCATGAGGGAAATTTTTGTCGAGTGGTTCAATGAAGTGTTTGGCCCTAGTGTGAAGGAGTATCTCCTAGAAAAGAAATTGGATCTCAAGTGCCTGCTAGTAATGGACAATCCACCTTCTCATCCTCCAAACTTGGATGACCTAATTTTCGAGGAGTTTGAGTTCACCACAGTAAAGTTCTTGCCCCCAAATACCACTCCTCTCCTCCAGCCCATGGACCAGCAGGTCATTGCAAACTTTAAAAAACTCTACACAAAAGCAATGTTTCACAGGTGCTTGACTGTGACCACAGACACTCACTTGACCCTAGGGGAATTTTGGAGAGAACACTTCAGCATCCTCCATTGCATAACCTTTATAGGTATGGCTTGGGAGGGAGTGACTACCAGGACTTTGAACTCTGCCTGGAGAAAATTGTGGCCAGATTGTGTCGACAAGAGGGATTTTGAAGGGTTTGGGACTGACCCTGATGAGCCTATGTCGGTTGTAAAATCAATTGTGGCACTGGGGAGTTCCATGGGGTTGGATGTGAGTTTGGAGGATGTGGAAGAATTGGTGGAAGACCACAATGAAGAGCTCACCACTGAGGAGCTGCAAGAGCTTCAGCAGGAAGAGCAACACATCGCAGCTCAGAATCTTGCTGCAGAGGAGGAGGAAGAGAGATGGAAGAAGGTGCCTTCTTCAGAAATTAAAGAGATTTTTACTATGTGGGGTAAGATGGAAAGATTTATGGAGAAACATCACCCTAACAAGGTTGTTGCAAGACATATTGGCAACATGTACAGTGACAAAGTCTTGGGCCATTTTAGTGGCATTAAGAAACAGAGAAGACAAGCAACCCCAGAAAAGCAATTGGTACCTGAGGTGTTGATGGAAGGGGATTCTCCTTCCAAACTATAAACAATCCACTCTCTCTCCTCCTCCAGTCTCCCATACACTAAGAAGAATCTCCAATAAAGGTAAGTGTTATGCTGTTAATGTTTCATTCATCATTTCCCATTGTATTGTTTATGTACTACATGTATATTTCATGTAAAAAATTTTTTTGTTTTAATACTTCTGGGTATCAGGAACGGATTAATTGTATTTACATTATTTCTTATGGGGAAAATTGATTCGTAAATCGTAAATTTCGTTTATAGTAACGGCTCCAGGAACGGATTAATTACGAAAAACGAGGGACCACTGTATTCTCGTTTTCTTGGTTGCAACTGACAGAATGGAAGATATATTACAGAAATAAAGATGACTTTGATTGGTTTCATGATGAAAACTACCTTGAGATTGAGCTCAAGGTAGCAGAAATGTTCGACTTTTGCTGATGTTCACTTCTCTTTCTCATTTAAATCAATGGCCTACCAAATGCATCCAAACTCCTTAAACCCATATTATTTGCAGATGACACTACTTATGTCTTCTCTCACCCAAATCCAACCATACTAACAGACACTGTAAATGCCAAATTACTAAAAATATCTACTTGGATGACTACCAACAAACTTACTCTCAATACAGACAAAACCTATTTCATGCAATTTGGAAACAGAGCTTCAAATGTACAGCTAAACATAATGATAAATGGTTCACCCATTTCTACATACAGAGAGGGCAAATTTCTAGGTCTCCACCTAGACAGTGGTCTCAAATTCCAGACACACATACAGCAAATATCCAAGAAAACCTCCAAAACAGTAGGTATCCTTTCAAAGATATGGTGCTATGTACCCCAATCAGATCTTCTTGCTCTGTACCCCTCTCTCATTTACCTTTACCTTACCTATGGTATTTGTGTATGGGGCTCAACCACAGCAAATCACTTCAAACCTTTAATAACCCAACAAAAAGCTGCAGTCCAATAGATTACTAACTAAAGCACTAGACAGCATACTCTACTGCTTTTCAAGAGTCTTAACTTGCTTTATATATAAAACATCCACACTTATTATTGTGCCTACTACATACACAGAGCACTACTCTCAAATATAAACCCTCCTCTCAAACTCCTCCTTAACCCTTAAACTGTCCAAACGTAGATCTACGTTTTTTCAACATTTGAAAATATGTAAAAAAAATAGATCTTTTTTTTTTTTTTTACATTTGAAAACGTGTAAAAAAACTTTGATCTTTTTTTTTTTTTTGTTATATTCGAAAATATGTAAAAAAATGTAGATCTACTTTTGGAGCACTACGTAAATTTGTTTGGACAGTTTAAGGGTTAATAACTACACCTACCATCCAACTTACGACCAAGTTCGGTTCCGAGAAACTGGTCGTAAGTCGAAATGGTCGTAAGTCGAACTTTACTACTGAATATCAACAAAACATTTTTGTAATGACTATTTTATTGTTTTATTTTGGTATTTCATGTTTTACTTTACTTTTTATGTTGTTAGTACTGTATTTTATACTGTAAGGTTTAGGATAAACACTGTGTACAACACAAATAGTTGTTTATTTCCCAGAAATTTGGCATAAAAAACACGGTCGTAAGTCGAGTGGTCTTAAGTCGAGCAGGTCGTAAGTCGGTTGGTAGGTGTATAACAGAACACACAGCCGTAACAAGACACAAATGACTCTTTGATATCCCTCGTGTTTATCTCTCCCTACGAAAAATGCTATGCACATAAAGGGCCCTAAGATCTGGAATTCAATGCCAGAACACACTAAAGGACCCCTGCCTGGAAATCAATTTAAGGCTCTACTTAGAAATCACCTCATCACCCAAGATTAAACAGACAAACCATACTCAATGTCTACGAGTTACTTAAAAGCCACACAAAAAAACTTCTAAATAATTTAAGAATACTCGATTTAAGCTTAATTCAATTTTTCTAAATGCACCAAATTGTAATAATTTCATATTGTAATTATTTTTAAATTGTTCCATTGTAATATTTCCACACTGCAAAATAACTCAAACTGTACCAGTGTTTGTAATAATGTAATTTTTATAAACTAACTTTAAACCTTCAATTACTGTACTCACCAGAACTCAAAAAAGGTCCATATAATTATCTGTTATTGCCTAACTAATCATAAGTTAATATTAAGTTTGCCATGTGCTAAAATATAATACTGTAACTACCTCAGCTGATATATAAAAAATCAATGTTCAATTCGAACCAAGTATGACATATATATCTAGTATTAAGTATAGTCTGTAACGTATTTGGTTTAGTCTGCCCAAAATGCCTCAGCATGATAGTGACTTTTTTTGTACTTGCAAATTAATGTTTTTTTTTTTTTAAACAAGTAAGCCGTCTCCCACCGAGGCAGGGTGACCCAAAAAGAAAGAAAATCCCCAAAAAGAAAATACTCTCATCATTCAACTCTTTCACCTCACTCACACATTATCACTGTTTTTGCAGAGGTGCTCAGAACACAACAGCTTAGAAGCATATACGTATAAAGATACACAACATATCCCTCCAAACCGTCAATATCCCGAACCCCTCCTTTAGAGTGCAGGCATTGTACATGTACTTCCCATTTCCAGGACTCAGGTCCGGCTATATAAAAATAACCGGTTTCCCTGAATCCCTTCACTAAATATTACCCTGCTCACACTCCAACAGATCGTCAGGTCCCAAATACCATTTGTCTCCATTCACTCCTATCGAACACGCTCACGCATGCCTGCTGGAAGTCCAAGCCCCTCGCCCAGAAAACCTCCCTTGCCCTTTCCTTCCAACCTTTTCGAGGACAACCCCTACCCCACCTTCCTTCCCCTACAGATTTAAATGCTCTCCATGTCATTCTACTTTGATCCATTCTCTCTAAATGACCAAACCACCTCAACAACCCCTCTTCAGCCCTCTGACTAATACTTTTATTAACTCCACACCTTCTCCTAATTTCCACACTGAATTTTCTGCATAATATTTACACTACACATTGCCCTTAGACAGGACATCGCACTGCCTAGAACCGCCTCCTCGCTGCTGCATTCACAACCCAAGCTTCACACCCATATAAGAGTGTTGGTACTACTATACTTTCATACATTCCCTTCCTTGTGTCCATAGATAATGTTTTTTGTCTTCACATATACCTCAATGCACCACTCACCTTTTTTTCCTCATCAATTCTATGATTCACCTCATCTTTCATAAATCCATCTGCCGACACGTCAACTCCCAAGTATCTGAAAACATTCACTTCTTCCATACTCCTCCTCCCCAATTTGATACCCAATTTTTCTTTATCTAAATCATTTGATACTCTCATCACCTTACTCTTTTCTATGTTCACTTTCAACTTTCTACCTTTACACACACTCCCAAACTCGTCCACTAACCTTTGCAATTTTTCTTTAGAATCTCCCATAAGCACAGTATCATCAGCAAAAAGTAACTGTGTCAATTCCCATTTTGTATTCGATTCCCCATAATTTAATCCCACCCCTCTACCGAACACCCTAGCATTTACTTCTTTTACAACCCCATCTATAAATATATTAAACAACCATGGTGACATTACACATCCCTGTCTGAGACCTACTTTAACTGGGAAGTAGTCTCCCTCTCTTCTACACACCCTAACCTGAGCCTCACTATCTTCATAAAAACTCTTTACAGCATTTAGTAACTTACCACCTATTCCATATACTTGCAACATCTGCCACATTGCTCCCCTATCCACTCAATCTTATGCCTTTTCTAAATCCATAAATGCAATAAAAACTTCCCTACCTTTATCTAAATACTGTTCACATATATGCTTCAATGTAAACACTTGATCTACAAATCCCCTACCCACTCTAAAACCTCCTTGCTCATCCGCAATCCTACATTCTGTCTTACCTCTATTCTTTCAATTATAACCCTACCGTACACTTTTCCTGGTATACTCAGTAAACTTATTCCTCTATAATTATTACAATCTCTTTTGTCCCCCTTATTATTTTTTTTATTAACACACTGGCCAATTCCCACCAGGGCAGGGTGGCCTGAAAAAGAAAAACTTTCACCATCATTCATTCCATCACTGTCTTGCCAGAAGGGTGCTTTACACTACAGTTTTTAAACTGCAACATTAACACCCCTCCTTCAGAGTGCAGGCACTGTACTTCCCATCTCCAGGACTCAAGTCCGGCCTGCCGGTTTCCCTGAATCCCTTCATAAATGTTACTTTGCTCACACTCCCCCTTCCCTTTATATAAAGGGACTATACATGCTCTCTGCCAATCTCTAGGTACCTTCCCCTCTTTCATACATTTATTAAACAAAAATACCAACCGCTCCAACACTATATCCCCCCTGCTTTTAACATTTCTGTCATGATCATATCAGTTCCAGCTGCTTTACCCCCTTTCATTCTACGTAATGCCTCACGCACCTCCCCCACACTCACATCCTGTTCTTCACTCCTAAAAGATGGTATACCTCCCTGTCCAGTGCATGAAATTACCGCCTCCCTTTCTTTGTCGACATTTAAAAGTTCCTCAAAATATTCTCGCCATCTACCCAAAACCTCCATCTCCCCATCTACTAACTCCCCTACTCTGTTTTTAACTGACAAATTCATTTGTTCCCTAGGCTTTCTTAACTTGTTTAACTCCAAAATTTTTTCTTATTTTCATTAAAATTTCTTGACAGTTCCTCTCCCACTCTATCATCTGCTCTCCTTTTGCACTCTCTCACCACTCTCTTCACACATTGTAAATTAGGCAGGGAAATAGACTACTTATAGCATGACAGTCACACGTTGTAATCTTTGCAAAGAAATAAATATTTGAATTTGAATTTGAGTAAACAAATGACGTCACTGTCCAATACATGTCTAACTCTCCAGTCTAATACGCAGTCACAAATGGTTTGACATTATTTATACAATTATTACAATAATGTAGTAGTCTGCATAACAGTAAATCTTCTATTTTTTTGTGTTAATAAAAATTCAAAATGGAAAGCAAGAGTAATATAAGAGGGGCCTGGAGACATGACTAATGAACAAGAATGTCTGCACTGTTTATTCTGGAGCCTATTTTGAAATTGGCATCTCTTGATATTTGTGTGAAATTGGCCCAACTGCCAATTTCTGACCACTTTATTGGGTAGTTGAAATCAGTAAATGGGTGATTTCTTGTAATCAACTGATGGAACAAATGGAGTTCTAGTGAAATAGCTATGAGTTTGGTAGACTGGAACAATGGAAATCACCAAAACTAGGGCTCAAAATGGGCGAAATTGCCGAAGCATATATATTGCTGAGACCGCTAAATCTGCAAGAGCGTAATTCAGTAAGTTTTCCATCAAATTTTGTACTTTTGGTGTCATTACCATCGGGAAAAGATTCTCTATCACTTCATAAGAAAAAATTTTTTTTTTTTTTAAATTCCTCAACATTGAGAGCAAGTTCGTGAGTAGAGGGTCTCAAAAGTGAAAGGGTTAATTAAAAAAAAATCAAAACATTCAGAGCGCTGGTAGTGAAAACGTATATCTACCTTTGGACAGTTAACAGTTAAAATAAGCAGACACTCGCTGATACTAATACTTTGGCACATCCCTACCTTAAATAATTATAAAAAATTTATAATTTATATTTTTATAATAATAATGCCATGATATGATTAAATTAAAAATGGAATGAAATAAAGCAGCTATATTAAGTGTAACTGTGAAACACTAAAATTTTAATTAAGAAATATTGTAACCTGTATTACATGTATTTGAACATTCAACTCTTCTTAGCATTCTGGATAGGGGCCAGGCAGAGGATTTGCTAAGCATAAAAATACACTAAACAAATTACAGGACAATAATATTCCATACCTACTTCCTATTACTTTTGGAGATAGATTATGAAATTCATAATGCACTGTAATCATGGGACATTGCCTTTACTTTACTCTCTCTAATTACCTCCCTCAATCTCTCCTATTACTCCATATCACCCAGCTGTATGTAGTTAACATATAAGAAATGTGCCACTGCTAGTAGTATCCTCTAGTAATGCTTTACTTCGCAATTACTTATCAAAGACAGTTGTAGATAATATTTGTTTTTTAATGAATAAAAATACACAGTTCTACAGCCGAAATGATTCACAAATAACCAGCACTTAGATGAACTTTGGACAACATTTTGGTCTGTGCAGGACCACTGTCAGTCATAAATGAGGCCAGAAGACAGATCAGGAAGGGGAAAGGAAGAAGGAAGTATGTAGTAGTAGAAGTTGTAGTGGCACTACAACCACTGTTGCTAATTCTACAACTCACACAAAAACAACAATGATGATGCCACCACTACAACAGCAGCAGTAGAACCTATCTCCCCACCCCCTTTCCCTCATCCAACCTGTTTTCTGGCCTCCCCTCATTTCTCACCTCAGTTGTGACTTGCCAGTGGTCCAGGACAGCCAGAAACAACATAAGGTTCCTCTGGGAATATTGTAAATCTTAGAAATAATTTCTTCTGGATGCTAAATTAACACCTGTGGTTATTTTAAAACTTGTTAAAACTATATACAGTACTGTATTGTGCTAAACTGGAGATTATTAACCCATAAACAGTCCAAACATATATATATATATATGTTCTTACCCCTAGTGCCCCAAACGTATAAAAACGTTTTACTTTTCCTGCCTTCAAATATGGCACGACTGGCCTGAGATGCCTTGTCTGCACAGAATGGGTCATAACACTCAGTGTGCACTGTATTAAAAAATCTGGGACCACTTAGTACCTTGTGGGAGCACCAGTTTAAATGAGCGCCAGCTAGAGCAAACATTGTGGTAAACACCTGGGATTCACTAATTTCATGTAGTATTAACACTACCATTTTAAGAGGAAAGTTATGTTGACCCCGAGTTTAGTGACTTTGAGGTGGATGTGGCCATAAGTGTTTGACTAAATATCAAAAAACCTCGGTAATAACCCATGTGCAACACCCTTTCAGAATGTCTTATAACCTATGCCCTAAGTAAAGAGAAACAATTCTGGAATGTTAATACTTGTTCAGCAGGCTGACTGGCTGATTGGCTAGTTGGCTGGCTGGCTGGCTGGCTAGCTGCATGGCTGGCCAGCTGCTGGTGGCCTGGCTCCGTTCGTTTGTCTATCTCTGTCTCTATTTCTGTGTCTCTGTCTTTGTCTTTGTCTCTCTCTGTCTTTGTCTATCTCTGTCTAACAGGTACACAGGGCAATGCTCATCAAATGTCACCCTAATCTTTTCTTATCAAGTCTTATCATCGCACCCTCGTGTATGCTCATCAAATGTCAGCTCTTATCTAATGTTATCTCATCTTATCATGTCACTGTCAGGGGTCGACTGAGGCTTGTTTTTCATGCTTCAAGGGAACTTATTATTATGTATTATTATTGTTATTTTTTTTTTTCAACAAGTCGGCCGTCTCCCACCGAGGCAGGGTGACCCAAAAAAGAAAGAAAATCCCCAAAAAGAAAATACTTTCATCATCATTCAACACTTTCACCACACTCACACATTATCACTGTTTTTGCAGAGGTGCTCAGAATACAACAGCTTAGAAGCATATACGTATAAAGATACACAACATATCCCTCCAAACTGTCAATATCCCAAACCCCTCCTTTAAAGTGCAGGCACTGTACTTCCCATTTCCAGGACTCAAGTCCGACTATATGATTATTATTATTATTATTTTATTATTATATACTTCCACACATCCAAAATATTGCTGGGACCTATAAATACTTTGTCTATACAGTGGACCCCGCATAACGATCACCTCCGAATGCGACCAATTATGTAAGTGTATTTATGTAAGTGCGTTTGTACGTGTATGTTTGGGGGTCTGAAATGGACTAATCTACTTCACAATATTCCTTATGGGAACAAATTCGGTCAGTACTGGCACCTGAACATACTTCTGGAGTGAAAAAATATCGTTAACCGGGGGTCCACTGTATTCCAAGACAATAGTAAATGGCCAAGGCAGGTGTAAATGTCCACCTGTCAGTGTGTTTGTGACAATTTGAGTACAATTTCAGTACCTAATACTAGTGTCAGAACAAAGATTGGTTATGAAATGACAAGAACCACTATAAATTGTAATTATCAGAACATAAAAATTATATAAAATAATATAAAAAATGGAAGAAAAGGTATATCGGCAACATTTCTGCAAGCAGCAGGACTTGATGTTGCTGTCACGTGAGCATCCAGTGTCAACTTCTTGGCCTCATATCTCTGTAAGTACTGACCCTGATTTTTTTTCTTATCCTATAACACTTAGAAGAATGTGCTCTTTATTTTCATTAAAAATAAAAAGATTTTTTTATTTTTCAAATTATTCGGGGCACTGGGGTAGTGAACGTATATGTATGTTTGGACCGTTTACGGGTTAAATCACCAAAAACCACGTCACTGATGACAGAGGGAATCCAAAAAGAGAAGAATGAAAAGATAATTTTCTCACCTGCAAAAGCTTGCCAGAACGAGGGTCAATAATTCGCAGACGTTTATCTCTGCTAGTAGTGGCCAGTCGTGACCCATCACGGTTTAAGGAGAGACTATAAATTACATCTGAGTGAAGGTCAATCGTTTGCATAAGAGCAGCTCGTCTAGTGTCCCAAACAAGAATCTGTAATGAACCACAAACAAATGTACTGCATTTAAAGAAAAAACAAATTTAATATCTTAAAGTCAGAAATTTAAAATCTGCTGAAAAAATTAATAACTTATATTAGCTACCTACCTGGTAATCATAGCCACCTGAAAACAATACATTTTCCGCTGTTGGATGCCATTCCACTATAGACACACGTCTCTGGTGGCCCTGTAGATCAGCCAATGGTTCAGTAAGGTTAACCTTCAGTCCCCCATCAGGAATATGCCATAACTTTATGGTGCAGTCATCAGCACCCGAAGCTATAAGGTTATCATTGAAGGGGCACCACTTGAGATCTAAAACTGGTCCAGCATGGCCAGTCACTTTCGGAGTATTCACGTCAATACGACCCGTCTGTCAGGAATAAAGTATTGCATAATTTAACGAACCCCTGGCAAGAAATATTGCAATTCAGCATCATGAAAACTTTCCAACAATGCAAGAAATCTTTAAAAAACAATGGTAATAATGCACAAAGATAAACTTATTAATAAAATCTTCCATTATATGTAATTACATTGTAAATGGATTACACAGTAGTTCATCACAGCAATCATTAAGCTAATTCATAAAAGAAATCCTCAAACATTTGACAGTAAACAAATCTTGCAGCATAGAAAGCGACTTTCCAATTCTAATTTTATTTAGAATAATTCTCAATATGTACAGTATATTTTCTGAGGATTGGTTAAAATAGCAAACCTAACCTTGTCCAAGGGGAGCACAATGAAGGCCCCACCACCAGCAACCTCCACTGCAATGGCAACAAATTTTGGGTTGGCAGCACAAGCTGCTGTATCATGGGCCTTCTGTGTGATGAGGACATTCTCGTAGCAGCTCTCCTTCCTGGTGCCTTTTCCATAAACATGGCGAAATTTGGAAGACCGTATTCCTCTGAATGTGTTCTGTTTAGGTAGCAGTATAAGGAAAAAGTATTAACCCAAGTGTAAGAATAGCTTTCTTCAGGCATTTGAGTACAGTGTATATTATTGCTCTAATTTATTACTAATGGAATTATATTGCATTATTTCCAGTAAAATAGTGTTAAATACATCTTGGTAAGTCTTCCACATGAATAATCAGCCCTACTAAAGATTAACACTCACACTTAAAACCATACTTAAGTTAAATATAACATTCATTTCTCAACTAGCACTCTTTATTTTTTTAACCTTACAGGCTATCTCCCACCAAGGTAGAGTGGAAAAAAAAAAAAAGTTAATATTCACCATCATTCATTCATTAGCTGCACAGACATCACAATTCACATAATCCTATGAAATGCAACATTCTCACCCCTCTTCCAGGGTTCAGGCATCAAACCATACCACAGGTGGGGATAGAACCCACGATCAGAGAGTCTCAAAACTCCAGACCGTCGTGTTAGCCACTAGACCAACTAGCCACAATATGATTCATCCAACTAGGTATATTTCTACACCATAGGAAGGTTAGCATAGGCACCACTGTGACCACAAATGCAAGTTTTTACAGACGAATCTCCAGCTAGCGTGGCCGTGACAAACTCTAGCTCAAGTCCCCTCAAAGCCGTTAACATGACTCATGAAATCTCTGATCGCGGGTTCTATCCCCGCCCATGGTATGGTTTGTTTGTAATCGTGTCATTTCGATTTCCTGAGTCATGTTCAGGCATCATTCTTCCTACCTCTATGACTCACGTCCTGCTAGCTGGTTTCCATGAATCCCTCCATAAACATTACTTGCTCAAACTTAGACAGCACTTCAAGGCCTAAAAACCACTAGTCTCTAATCCAATCTAACACATCTGTTAGATTGGATTAAAAACCTCTTTCACACACTTCCTTCAACCTTTTCTGGGATGACCACCCCTCTTTCCTTGCACCCTGAATTTATACACCCTTTTGGTCATCTTAGTGTGCTCCATTCTCCTAAATATTCAAACCATTACAACAACTCCACCCTCCAAATTACACATTTCATAATACCACATGTCATAATTTCTTTGCTCTAAATTCTCTGCACAATATTCACACCACACACTGCATTCCAACATGACATCATCACTGCCTCCAGCCTCCACTGCACTGCAGTGTTTGAAACCTATGTCTCACATCCATATAAAAGTGTTAATACTGCTATACTCTGGTACAATCCCTTTCTGTCTCCATAGCTAAACATCTTTCCACAGATTCCTCATCAAACCACCTACCTAGTTTAAGATTCACCTTTTCATGCACACATACTCTCTCCTCCCCATCTGGTATCCAATTTTTCATCACCTAAATATTGTTACTCTCATTACTTTACCCTTTCCTAATTTAATTCCCTTCCTTTACACATTCACCTAAACTTATCCACCAAATTTTGCAACTTCTCTTCAGAATTTTACAAGAGAATTGTTGTCATTAGCAAATTCCCACGCTTCTTCCAAACACCTTCACATTTACTTCTTTCACTACCCCATCTATATATATTAAATAACCATGGTGATATCACACAACCCTACCCAAGGCCTACTTTTACTGGAAAATGGTCACTTTTTCCCTACATATCCTAACTTGAGCCTCATTCTCATGAAAGCTCCCTACTGCCATTAATAACATACTACCTATTCCTTAAATGTGCTATTAATATCTACCACATTGATCCCCTGTTTGAACTTAATCTATCAACAGCCAGCTTGTTCTTTTTATTACATGCCTATCATGCCCATCTCACATGCTATTTACACAATATTTCCTTTTAAACATCCTTGTCTGCAATGGGTGCCATTTCTTAAGTCTTCTCATAATATATCACTCGCCATTAAATTCTTAAAACTTAGTTTACAATTAATGAGACACAGTATTCCAATGACAGTCACTACATTTAGGGACTCTGGGGGATCATACTGCTTGTTGTTGAGGGAAGATGTCCTGCCAGTGTGAAAGTACAGTGGTACCTCGAGTTTCAAACAGCTCCCAACTCAATTATGTAAGTGTATTTTTGTAAGTGCTTTTGTAAGTGTATTTTTGGGGGTCTGAAACAGACTAATCTAATTTACATTATTCCTTATGGGAATAATGTAAATTAGATTAGTCGGTATTGGCACTCAAACAGCCTTCTGGAACGAATTAAGTTCATAACTCAAGGTACCAGTGTACACTCATCTCAAGTATAATGTGTTGTTAGAAGCATGTGGTGGCACAATAATTTCCATCAGGGTTGTCAGATAAATCTTGTAAAAACCCTCCTACTGGTGAGCCAATTTCCCCCATTTTACAATGAAAATTAATTACTAAACATTTACATTTACATGGGGACATGGAGAAGAATCCTTCTTCCATAAGCCATGCATATCATAGGCAGCTAAAATGCTGGGAGAAGGGGTTAGTAACCCCTTCTCGTAAGTTAGCAATCTCGGAGATATACACGCATCGGTGATTTCGCCGACTTTGAGCCCTATTATCAGCCAATTCCATTGTTCCAGTCGACCAAACTCATAGCCATTTCTTTAGAACTCCATTTTTTCTACCAACTGAGTACAAAAAACCTCCCATTTACTGATTTCAACTACCCAATAAAGTGGTCAGAAATTGGCAATTTGGCCAGTTTCATGCAAATTAAAAAAGATGCCAATTTCAAAATAGGGTCCAGAATAAACAATGCAGACATTCTTGGCACTAAAATAACACATCCTCTGTTCATTAGTCACGTCTCCAGGCCCCTCTTATATTACCCTTGCTTTCTATTTTGATTTTTTATTCACACAAAAAATAGAAGATTTACTGTTATGCAGACTACTGCATTATTGTAAAAATGGTATAAATAATATCAGTGCACTAGTGAAAGAATATTAGACTCCCCAGTTGACGTGTATTGGAAGTGTGGTGTGATTTGCTTACTCTTGAACATTGGTAAAATCAAACATTTCTGCTACTTTGAGCTCAATTTTAAGTTCGTTTTCATCGTGAAACTAATCAAAATCATCCCTATTTCTGTAATATGTTTTCCATTCTATCAAATGAGACCAACAAAATGAGAATACAACCATAAATACTATATGAAAATACACCTCAAAGGCGGCGTTTTAATCCAAAAACACGGTCGGAGTTTTTTTCTCATGAGTGCTGCAGGATTTTTGTTATACAGTGCACACTGACCACACAGACCCATTCTCTCACATATGGACCTACCCGCTTTCTCCTGCTTGATTTGAAGCCGTTAGAATTTTTGAGTATATATACGTCCGAAACACTGGCTTGTAAGACGTATATATATGACCAAAACAGTCAAAGGGTTAATAGAAGGAAGGACAACTTCAATCCTTCAAAACACCAGTCCAACATACCTATGTATATTCTGCACTGTTTCCTCCATGCAAGCTGTTAGTTTAACCTGACCTAATTTCTAACTTTCTACTCTTTTTCTCTTACTCAGCTTCATAATACTCCAGATTAGGTATTTCTACACTGTCTTTTCAAACATATCTTACTTAACTCTTTCACTGCTGCGACCCCAAAGTTAAAAAGTGCTATTAGTTTAGCAATTTTTCAAGAAAAAATTATCTTCTAAAATGGGTGAGAATCTTTTTCTGAAGGTTAAGACATCAAAAATGGGAAATTGGATGGAAAACTTATGGAATAACTCGGGCACAATGTTAGCACTCTGGGTGCAATTTACACAGCAAATTTTGTCTTTGTGTCTGCTTTGAGGCATATTTCAAGTCAATTCCATTGCTCAAATCAACCAAATTCTTGGCTCTTTTGCTAATATGCCTTACTCTCTATCAAATGAGCACAAAGAAACTGCTCATTCAACTTTCAAAACTACCCTATAAAGTGCACAGAAGTTGAAAATTTAGCCAATTTTACACAAAATTCAACAAATTCCAATCATAAAAATAAACACTGTAGGCATTCCAGGAACTAAAGCAACCCTTCCTCTGCTCATTCATCATGTCTTGAAGTCTCTCCTATATGTTTGCCCTCCATTTTTAATCCATCATCACACAAAAAATTAAAGCTTTTTCCTGTCATGACTAATATAACCAAGAATGCTTAGTCATGGTTTAGGTCATTCCAATAACTGAAGCATACCTAAAACCCTCGAAACAGACTGAGAAGGTTGGGGGCTCCTACCCTTCCTCAGGAAAAAAAAAAATCATTAGTCGTATTAATTTTTTTAGTCAACTCGTATTTTCCATTTCACACATGGTGTAGAGCTGTAGTCCCCAACCTTTTAGTAGGAAAGCGGCCAGTTTCATAAGCCAAATTTAAAGGAGGGCCACAGTTTGGAAATAAATGGTATAAAATACCGACACAATGGCAATATAAACACAAATGCAGTATAATGTGATCCTTTATTGACTACGTTTCGCCCACACAGTGGGCTTTTTCAAGTCACAAACAGAACTACCTGGGGTGGAAGGAACGCGAGTATTTATAGTCCGGCTGAGGTCAGGTGAAGAATGCTGCATCTGATGATGTACCGAGTTGGGTTGTAGAGTCTAAAAACTTGGGTAGCTTGGAAAGGAGACTGGACAAGTTTGTGAGCAGACCTTCTACAGTGTTCTTATGTGGGATAGCGATGAAGAAGTTTCTTGGCAAGTGGTTCAGCTATGTTATAGAAGCCACTATTCTGGTTGAAGTTGTCGGATATAGAAATAAGTGATGATTCCAGGATTCTTCGATATTGAGTGTTGTCTTCTGTGGCGATAAGTCTTGAGTTTCTGTAGTTTATCAAGTGGTTGTGTGAATTACGGTGTTGTACGCAGGCATTCCTTGTGTCGTCAGACCTGCTTGCACTCAAAGGTTTAGCAGAAGACACGACCATCAGGGTCACCACCGCTGATAAAGGAGGTGGTGTTGTTATCATGAACACTGATGATTACAGGAACAAAATGCTCAATCTACTTAATGACCCAGATACCTACAAACCTCTCACAACTAACCAAGTGGACAACCTTACTAAAACTTTTCTTCAAAGGACTCGCCGCATTCTGAGGAGCTCAGAACAAGGGAAGAAACTTCTGCACACCATGCCCAGCAACCCCAGACCTGCCAGAATGTACGGCCTGCCAAAGACTCACAAGCCTGGTATCCCACTGAGGCCCATATCCTCGGGAATAGGCAGTGCTCCCCACAAGCTCTCAGGAATTCTCGCCAAACACCTCTCGAAACTCTTGGGCACTATCAGTCCAGCACATCTCAAACACTCAGGTGATCTTCTCAATCGCATTCGCAACATCAACATCAGGAACAAGAAACTTTCCAGCCTTGACGTGACTTCCCTATTCACTAAAGTACCTACTTAACAAGCCATCGATCTCTTGCGCAAGAAAATTGACGATTCACTTGATCTTCCCATTCCAGCCAGCGACTTCATCGACCTGGTTGAACTATGTGTTGGCTTTACGTGTTTCTCTTTTGAAAATCACCTCTTTCAGCAGACTTTTGGACTACCCATGGGTTCGCCACTCAGTGCAGTCCTAGCGAACCTATACATGGAACATCTAGAAGCCGAACGTTTCTCCACCATTATTCCTTCGTCTGTCACCTGGCTCCGTTATGTTGACGACATTCTCCTCATAACTCCTAAACGCTTCAACGTTCAAGCTCTCCAAGACAAGCTCAACCAGGTCGAGCCTTCAATCCAGTTCACACTTGAAGAAGAGGTCGACAACACTCTTCCTTTCCTTGATGTTCTACTCTGCAAAGCTGACCACGAACTTCGTTTTAAAGTCTATCGAAAACCCACCAACCAAAACGATCTTCTCCACTTCTACTCTCACCACGACACCAAAACCAAACGTGGTGTAATTATAGGCTTCTTCCTGCGTGCACTCAGAATCTGCAGCAACGAGTTCCTTGAGGAAGAATGCACTATAATTGAACAGGTATTTTCCAAACTCCACTATCCTCGTCACTTCATCAGAGACTGCAGACGGCGAGCACTAAACATCTTCAACACACCCAGAGAAGACACTGCCGAGAAGAGATACATAGTCCTTCCCACCAACTCCATTGCCAAACATGTTTCCAACATCTTTGCCAAAACATCATTCCAAGTATCTACCTCCACAACCACGACCATCAAGGACATCACCAGTAGTAGGCAGGACAAGCCTCCATCCTCTGCAGGGGTATACATAATCCCTTGTAATGACTGCAACAAGTTATACGTGGGCGAAACATCAAGGGACCTCCAAACACGTATTTCAGAACACCAATACGCAAGCAGGTCTGACGACACAAGGAATGCCTGCGTACAACACCGTAATTCACACAACCACTTGATAAACTACAGAAACTCAAGACTTATCGCCACAGAAGACAACACTCAATACCGAAGAATCCTGGAATCATCACTTATTTCTATATCCGACAACTTCAACCAGAATAGTGGCTTCTATAACATAGCTGAACCACTTGCCAAGAAACTTCTTCATCGCTATCCCACATAAGAACACTGTAGAAGGTCTGCTCACAAACTTGTCCAGTCTCCTTTCCAAGCTACCCAAGTTTTTAGACTCTACAACCCAACTCGGTACATCATCAGATGCAGCATTCTTCACCTGACCTCAGCCGGACTATAAATACTCGCGTTCCTTCCACCCCAGGTAGTTTCTGTTTGTGACTTGAAAAAGCCCACTGTGTGGGCGAAACGTAGTCAATAAAGGATCACATTATACTGCATTTGTGTTTATATTGCCAGGGCCACAGTTTGTAATCTTTATGAATAATAACCACAATATTTTGTAACTGTTGAGATTGTGCAGTGTGGAACCTACACAAAAGTGAACTCATAATTCCATGCAAAGGCCACACCCATTTCCTAGAAGGGCCACAGGTTGGGGACCCCTGGTGTAGAGCATTACTACAAGTAATGTGCACACTAAGTACAGTGTACTACATTACTAAAGAAGTGTGTGCCTTAAGGTCATGAAGCCAGAGTTATAAATAATGCAAGGAAAAACTTAACAAATAATGAATACAGGTATTTTATTCAGGTACTGTATACATACAAGATATACAGAATAACTAAAAAAAAAAATGGTGTGGTAGGCTCTTTGATGGAATTTAAAAGATTTTAATGTTTTTCTTATCACTATATTATATGCAGTAAAAAAATGATCAATTATTTAAATTTATGTATGTAGTAGGTTGGTAGACAGCAACCACCCAGGGAGGTACTACCGTCCTGCCAAGTGAGTGTAAAATGAAAGCCTGTAATTGTTTTACATGATGGTAGGATTGCTGATGTCTTTTGTCTGTCTCATAAACATGCAAGATTACAGGTATGCCTTGCTACTTCTATTTACACTTAAGTCACACTACACATACATGTACACATTTATTTATACACACTCATCTGAGTTTTCTTTGATTTTATCTTAATAGTTCTTGGTCTTATTACTTTTCCTTTTATATCCATGGGGAAGTGGAATAAGAATCTTTCCTCCGTAAGCCATGCGTGTTGTAAAAGTCAACTAAAATGCCGGGAACAATGGGCTAGTAACCCCTTTTCCTGTAAAGATTACTAAAAAGAATAAGAAGAAAATTGTCAAAGTGGGAAGTCTGAATGTGCGTGGATGTTGTGCAAATGATAAGAAAGAGATGATTGTGGATGTTATGAATGAGAAGAAGCTGGATGTCCTGGCTTTAAGTGAAACAAAGCTGAAGGGGGTGGGAGAGTTTCAATGGAGAGGAATAAATGGGATTAGGTCAGGGGTTTCAAATAGAGTTAGAGCTAAAGAAGGAGTAGCAATAATTTGAAGGATAAGCTATGGCAGGAAAAGAGGGACTATAAATGTATTATTTCAAGGATTATGTGGAGTAAAATAAAGATTGGATGTGAAAAGTAGGTTATAATAAGCGTGTATGCACCTGTAGAGGAGAGAGAGAGATTTTGGGAAATGTTGAGTGAATGCGTGGGGAGTTTTGAATCAAGTGTGAGAGTAATGGTGGTTGGGGATTTCAATGCTAAAGTGGGTAAAAATGTTATAGAGGGAGTAATAGGTAAATTTGGGGTGCCAGGGGTAAATGTAAATGGGGAGCCTTTAATTGAGCTATGTGTAGAAAGATATTTGGTAATAAGTAATACATATTTTATGAAAAAGAGGATAAATAAATATACAAGGTATGATGTAGCACGTAATGAAAGTAGTTTATTAGATTATATATTGGTGGATAAAAGGTTGATGGGTAGGCTCCAGGATGTACATGTTTATAGAGGGGCAACTGATATATCGGATCATTATTTAGTTGTAGCTACAGTTAGAGTAAGAGGTAGATGGGAAAAGAGGAAGGTGGCAACAAGAAGCAAGAGGGAGGTGAAAGTGTATAAACTAAGGGAGGAGGAAGTTCTGGTGAGATATAAGCGACTATTGGCATAAAGGTGGGCTAGTGCAAAGATGAGTAGTGGGGGGGTTGAAGAGGGTTGGAATAGTTTTAAAAATGCAGTATTAGAATGTGGGGCAGAAGTTTGTGGTTATAGGAGGGTGGGGGCAGGAGGAAAGAGGAGTGATTGGTGGAATGATGAAGTTAAGGGTGTGATAAAAGAGAAAAAGGTAGCTTATGAGAGGTTTTTACAAAGCAAAAGTGCTATAAGAAGAGCAGAGTATATGGAGAGCAAAAAAAAAGGTAGAGAGAGTGGTGAGAGAGTGCAAAAGGAGAGCAGATGATAGAGTGGGAGAGGAACTGTCAAGAAATTTTAATGAAAATAAGAAAAAATTTTGGAGTGAGTTAAACAAGTTAAGAAAGCCTAGGGAAAGTATGGATTTGTCAGTTAAAAACAGAGTAGGGGAGTTAGTAGACGGGGAGATGGAGGTATTAGGTAGATGGCGAGAATATTTTGAGGAACTTTTAAATGTTAAGGAAGAAAGAGAGGCAGTAATTTCATGCACTGGTCAGGGAGGTATACCATCTTTTAGGAGTGAAGAAGAGCAGAATGTAAGTGCGGGGAAGGTACGTGAGGCATTACGTAGAATGAAAGGGGGTAAAGCAGCTGGAACTGATGGGATCATGACAGAAATGTTAAAAGCAGGGGGGGATATAGTGTTGGAGTGGTTGGTACTTTTGTTTAATAAATGTATGAAAGAGGGGAAGGTACCTAGGGATTGGCGGAGAGCATGTATAGTCCCTTTATATAAAGGGAAAGGGGACAAAAGAGACTGTAAAAATTATAGAGGAATAAGTTTACTGAGTATACCAGGAAAAGTGTACGGTAGAGTTATAATTGAAAGAATTAGAGGTAAGACAGAATGTAGGAGTGCGGATGAGCAAGGAGGTTTCAGAGTGGGTAGGGTGTTTACATTGAAGCATATATGTGAACAGTATTTAGAAAAGGTAGGGAAGTTTTTATTGCATTTATGGATTTAGAAAAGGCATGTGATAAAGTGGATAGAGGAGCAATGTGGCAGATGTTGCAAGTATATGGAATAGGTGGTAAGTTATTAAATGCTGTAAAGAGTTTTTATGAGGATAGTGAGGCTCAGGTTAGGGTGTGTAGAAGAGAGGGAGACTACTCCCGGTAAAAGTAGGTCTTAGACAGGGATGTGTAATGTCACCATGGTTGTTTAATATATTTATAGATGGGGTTGTAAAGGAAGTAAATGCTAGGGTGTTCGGGAGAGGGGTGGGATTAAATTTTGGGGAATCAAATTCAAAATGGGAATTGACACAGTTACTTTTTGCTGATGATACTGTGCTTATGGGAGATTCTAAAGAAAAATTGCAAAGGTCAGTGGATGAGTTTGGGAATGTGTGTAAAGGTAGAAAGTTGAAAGTGAACATAGAAAAGAGTAAGGTGATGAGGGTATCAAATGATTTAGATAAAGAAAAATTGGATATCAAATTGGGGAGGAGGAGTATGGAAGTGAATGTTTTCAGATACTTGGGAGTTGACGTGTCGGCGGATGGATTTATGAAGGATGAGGTTAATCATAGAATTGATGAGGGAAAAAAGGTGAGTGGCGCGTTGAGGTATATGTGGAGTCAAAAAACGTTATCTATGGAGGCAAAGAAGGGAATGTATGAAAGTATAGTAGTACCAACACTCTTATATGGGTGTGAAGCTTGGGTTGTAAATGCAGCAGCGAGGAGATGGTTGGAGGCAGTGGAGATGTTCTGTTTAAGGGCAATGTGTGGTGTAAATATTATGCAGAAAATTCGGAGTGTGGAAATTAGGAAAAGGTGTGGAGTTAATAAAAGTATTAGTCAGAGGGCAGAAGAGGGGTTGTTGAGGTGGTTTGGTAATTTAGAGAGAATGGATCAAAGTAGAATGACATGGAAAGCATATAAATCTATAGGGGAAGGAAGGCGGGGTAGGGGTTATCCTCGAAAGGGTTGGAGAGAGGGGGTAAAGGAGGTTTTGTGGGCAAAGGGCTTGGACTTCCAGCAAGCGTGCGTGAGCGTGTTAGATAGGAGTGAATGGAGACGAATGGTACTTGGGACCTGACGATCTGTTGGAGTGTGAGCAGGGTAACATTTAGTAAAGGGATTCAGGGAAACCGGTTATTTTCATATAGTCGGACTTGAGTCCTGGAAATGGGAAGTACAATGCCTGCACCTTAAAGGAGGGGTTTGGGATATTGGCAGTTTGGAGGGATATGTTGTGTATCTTTATATGTGTATGCTTCTAAACTGTTGTATTCTGAGCACCTCTGCAAAAACAGTGATAATGTGTGAGTGTGGTGAAAGTGTTGAATGATGATGAAAGTTTTTCTTTTTGGGGATTTTCTTTCTTTTTTTGGGGGTCACCCTGCCTCGGTGGGAGACGGCCGACGTGTTGAAAAAAAAAATAAATTAAATTTAAATTCATTACTGATGAAATGAGTCGCAAAAGAATGAAATGAGTACTGTAATATATTGTAAATACAAGTCAATACATGATAATCAAAATTTACATGCAGTATTACAAATTATACAACTGGTACTTGACTTACATACCAGAATGCAAATCATTAAAACTGTTAGGGAAAATATAAACAAATTGCAAATGTATACTGTAGTTTAGAAAATATAAGTGCAAAATTACAAATGACATAGTATTTATACAGTACTGTAAGGTATTAATATATTACAAGTTATTAAGAGAACAAATGGTGAACTCCACTAAATAATTAAAATTAGGGTATCTTACAAAAGCTATGGTACAGGCATAACAATTATAATGGAAACAAAATTAACATAATGTACCAATAAGAGGGAAAGGAAAAACAAACAGGCCATGCAAAAAAAAAAAAAATAATAATAAGTCACTAACATACTGTGGTAAATGTTTTGTCATGTATCATATTTTCATTTGCTTTTATACACAGCTCATTATCGTGGCAACCTAAAAAAATTGATACTGCATAATTTAAGTGTAATTTTTAGTTACTCCTTTTAGTAGTAGTTAGTACATTTTAGCTGATTAAAATGTTTACCAAACAAATTTCAGTTAGTGCACAACTAAATGAGGTTATCCACTTATGGCTATGGTTATTTGTCCTTCCCCTATGGCTTAAATAAAAAGCCATTTAACGTACCGACTGTGCAGGCATTTTTTGGATATGCATTGGAACTGATCAAGAGTGGACCACTCAGAACTGCAAAAAGAAATAATAAAAATCAAAGTATACTTAAATGAACAATCTAACGAGTCTTTTACACAACATGCATGTGTCAGACAGCAAAAATGATCGGTAAGAAAGTAAAAGGTGTTGCTCTCATAATTACATTCTTTTGTCTACTGTACGTATATCAAGCTGACCATTCATATACACTGCCCGTCTTCACATCTGTATTAGCTTTCACAGTTCCAAATACTATAATTATTCAAAGTTAACAGCAATAATTATGTCCTTAGTTAACTGTATACTACAGTTAGTTAATTTTTTAATCAAGGAGAAGTGTTAAACCTCTAGTGGTCATACAACACCTGGGGAATGGGAGGAATTCAGGTTCACTCTAAGGAAGGAAAAGATAAGTCCAGTTCACTGGAACAAGAGCCCCTCACTATCATCATCATTTAAGGTATTCATCCAAGGTACTGTCAAGTTGTTTATACATTACTGTAGATGAAAAAAATCAATAAAGTTCCACTAGCAAACAATGCCTCATCTAGGTATGCCTAATTTTGTAAAACTGTAAAGTTCCCGTTTTACTACTTCATTCTTGGTTTCCTCCTTCAGACTTCCCAATACATTACTATACATTAGCACAATTTATTTTGCCTACATCTTTTTCCATTTTTTTACAATTTCAGAAAGCAAATCAATGTCAGACTACAGTTTTGGCATTTGTTTACTTTGCACAATATGTACTGTACTTAAAACTTTTCCTGGCATCATATTCTGGAGGTCTTATTCATTCTATGCTAGTCTATAGACTACAGATGTTATGAAGTGCACCTCTTGACATTTTCTGCATTTAAAGAAATGATTACTGTAGCCATTTTATTCCTCAAAGACCAGGGAATTTTGGCTCCCCCTCCCCCAGGATGCCACCCCAGCCTGGTAATAAGAACATACATATAGTGTAGTGTTGTATTATATTTCTGAGTTACTACTTTTATTAGACAGCTGGTAAAATTTTTTACTGATATGCTGGTACATATTTTGGACTGGGCTGTCCAAGCTGTGTTTGTTAATGGCAAAGCATAATTACTGCACCTATTTGTATAGTACAAGATATAAACATAATACAAGATATGATATAGCATGTAATGAAAGTAGTGGTACCTTGGTATACGTCCTTAATTCGTTCCAAGACCTTGGACTTATACCAAACAGGACGTATACCAAACGAATTTTCTCATAAGAAATACAGTGGACCCCCGGTATTCGATGGCATCGGTATTCGATAAATTCGGTATTCGGTCCATTATATCGCAAAAATTTTGCCTCGGTATCCGATCGAAAACCCAGTATTCGATACGATTCGTACGAGACGTGTCCACGTGTGGCCTGAACTGCCCCGTGTGTGCCAGTGTTTACAAGCCAGCCAGTGTGCGCGCATCTAAGGATACATTCTGTACATTCCATATTATCCATATTATCACTGTTTTTGGTGCTTGTTCCTGCAAAATAAGTCACCATGGGCCCCAAGAAAGCTTCTAGTGCCAACCCTGTGGTAAAAAGGGCGAGAATTAGTATGGAAATTAAGAAAGATTTTGAAGGGTTTGGGACTAACCCTGAGAAGCCTATGCCAGTTGTAGAATCCATTGTGCCTACTTCAAAGATTAAGGAAATGTGTGCAAAGTGGGTTGAACTGCAAACCTTTATGGATGAAAATCACCCTAACACAGCTATTGCAAGCCGTGCTGGTGACTATTACAATGACAATGTTGTGGCCCATTTTAGACAAATCTTAAAGGAACGGGAGATACAGGCCACTATGGACAGATATGTTGTGCGACAGAAATCCAGTGACTCTCAAGCTGGTCCTAGTGGCATTAAAAGAAGAAGGGAAGTAACCCTGGTAAAGGACTTGCTACCTCAAGTCCTAATGGAAGGGGATTCCCCTTCTAAACACTAACACCTCTCTCCTCCTCCCATCCCATCAATCACCACCAGATCTTCATTAAAGGTAAGTGTCAATTATTTTATTGTTATTGTAATTATTCTATTGCATTAAACTTAATATTTCATGTAGTAAAAATTTTTTTTTCATACTTTTGGGTGTCTTGCACGGATTAATTTGATTTCCATTATTTCTTATGAGGAAAATTGATTCGCTTTTCGATATTTTCGGTATTCGATGAGCTCTCAGGAACGGATTAATATCGAATACCGGGGGTCCACTGTATGGGGAAGACGATTAATCCGTTCCCATGAAAAAAATCCTATTGTTAATTGCATATTATACATTGATGGGATTGTATAAAATAATTTAAACACAGATTAATACTATGTAATTTAAACAGTGCTTAATACTAAAATACATACATAAATACAAAAGAATTAGATGAAACAAATGCAAATTGAACCTCACTTTACTTTGCTGAAAAGAGTCGAGTGCCTACTAGGATAGTGCTGAGAAGGGAGGAGGAAGAAATGTTATTGTTTGGAAGGAGAGTCCCCTTCTCTTTTCTGTCTCTTTTCCTATTTGAACCTGGTTGAAGCTCACCAGGTTTGACTTTTACTAAAAATCTGTCCAAAGAACTTTGCTTCTGCCTTCTCCTCAGGATGTTTCGGAAATGTGACATTGTCTGGTCATTCCACACAATGCTATTATGGCTTGTTTGGGCTTTGTTGGGGTGGTACTTTTCTGCCTGGTTTTTGACATCCATCCATTTGGCAAAGATTTCCTTGATTAATGAAGTATGGGGTTCCTCTATCTCCTCCTCTGCCTGAAGAGAGTGCCTCCATCTTAGTCTTGTGCTCCTCCTCCTCAAGTTCTTGCAGCTCCTCAGTGGTCAGTTCTTCCCTGTGCCCCTTCACTAACTCCTCCTCATCACTGTCACTCACAACCAGACCCATGGACATGCCCAGAGAGACAATATCCTCCACTACAGACACAGTTTCAAAGCCCTCAAAGTCCCTTTCAGCCACTGCTTCTGGCCACAAATTCCTCCAAGCAGAGTTCTTTGCTTTTGATCTGTATGGGAGTTGAAGAAAGGTTAGAAGAACAGGAACAGAATTGGATGAAAGCTGGTTTTGTCTGACTCAGCATATTGTTGTTTGGATTACATTAAGATGAGGTGCTTTTCAACAAGAGCTCTGAATCGATTGGCAGATAGGGGACCTTTCAATACTTCAGGCATGAAGTTCCAGATCTTATGACACTTTGTTTTTACACAGGTTGAGTCGGATGCACAAGATGTCAAAGAGGTTTTTGTCCTGTGATATGCCTGTGTGTTCTATTGCAGCTTTCAAGGAAAAGTTTAGAGAAGAGTATACATATATTGGAATTTACTGTCCTATACAATGGAACCCCAGATATAGGCCGGTGCAGATATCGGTCGCTTTTCTGGCATTAATTCTATCCTGGATTATGGCCGGCAACTCGGAAATCGGCCGTATTGGGCACGTCTGCCCACCACGCCACGTGCGTGAGTCAGTCTGCCTGTGTCTCTCGGTGAGCAAGCAACACTCCGTGCATTCATCCAAACATTTCGTTATAATCCATTGTTTTTTGTGGTTGTTTATTGAGTGTGACTGCAAAATAAGCCACCATGGGCCCAAGAGCTAACCACTGAAGAGCTGCAAGATTTTCATCTGTAACAGCAGGCACTGTACTTCCCATCTCCAGGACTTGAGTCCTGGAGATGGGAAGTACAGTGCCTGCACTCTGAAGGAGGGGTGCTAATGTTGCAGTTTAAAAACTGTAGTGTAAAGCACCCTGCCTTGGTGGGAATCAGCCAGTGTGCTAATAAAAATAATAATAACAGCAACAGACCACAGCTGAGGAAACTGGTTCAGAGGTGGAGGAAGAGAGAAGAAAGAAGGTGTCTTCTTCAGCAATTAAGGACATATGTACAAAGTGGAATGAGATGCAAAGTTTTGTGGAGAAATATCACCCTGACCAAGCTGAAACAAGCCATATCTGCAACATGTTCAGTGACAAAACCTTGTCCCACTTCAGGCAAATCTTTAAAGAGACACCAGAAACAGACCTCTCTGGACAGTTTTTTTGTGAGACAGGGGTGCAGTGACTCTCAAGCTGGTCCTAGTGCCAGTAAAAGACAAAGAAGGGAAGTAACCCTGGATAGGGACTTGATACCTGAAGTCCTTATGAAGGGGGATTCCCCTTCCAAACAATAATTAGTCCTCCCTCTCTCCTCCTCCCTGTCTTCCAGACGCCAACAAGAATCTTCAGTAAAGGTAAATGTGATGTTAAATGTTCATTTATCCATTTCATTAGTCATTTTATTTAGTTCTCATTGTTTTGTGTAAGTAAAACTATAGTTAATCTTTAAAAAACTTATTTTTTGTTAATAATTTTGGGTGTCTGGAACGGATTAATTGTATTTACATTAATTTTTATGGGAAATATTACTTCGGTTCTCGGCCTTTTCGGATTTAGGCTGACCTTCTGGAACAGATTACAGCCGAAATCCAGGGTTCCACTGTAGTATATGTTTAGTAGGCACAGTAGTATGAGTGTATATTAAGTAAGTTTAAGCTTTTGAAGAGTGGAGGAGTGTATTGTCTGGCACTGGAGTGAGTAGTCATTCACACAGTAGCTTTTTGAGTTATTGCTTTTGGCAATTTGACATAGTAGATCCCCAATCACAAATACCATAGGTGAGGTAAGGATAGATGAGAGAGCAGCACAATCTAAGTGGTGCTGTTTGAGGTACACGGTAACGTATCTTGGAGAGGATGCTCAAAGGCCAGCAACACTCCCTGGAATAATTAACTACTATACAAGACTCTTTATTTGCTAATGATGAGGTCAATCCTGTTGTGTTGTGGAGTGCCATCTCAGCACTGAAAAGTAACTTTGTTACCTAACTTGCAAAGTGGTATCCCTTACACACTTCACTGAAATCATGCCTGGGAGAGATAAATGAGGTCCAGCAGCCTATTTGCCATAAAAACAGCTTGGAAAGTCACAGTACATACTGTACCAACAAAGCAATTTTGCACAGCTTATGTTAAACCAAAATTTTCCGTAAAAATCGGCAACACAACGTTACTTGCCAACCTTGTCAGTTTGGCCTGTTCACATTCCACAACCTGAAACTGGAACAAGATTTTCTAGTTGATAATGAAAACTGGACCAAGATGGACTCGCATCATGATTCTTTGAAGAACATTTCCTCCATGACTGTATATGTACACATTGTTTCTTTACACTTGGTGCCATTGTTCACCTGGCAGTAAGTAGTTACCTGGGTGTTAATTGACTGTTAAATGTCTCATCCTGGGAAAGAGGATCAAAGGACTCCAATGGAAGTTATCAGACCAAGTGGCTGTGTTTGGCTATCCTGGGTTACTAACACTCTTGGATAATAATTTGTAGATTCTTTCTACCATAATTTATTCTATAAAGTTTGTAACAAAGTTTATCAAAAGAACATTAAGATAAGCTTTGCTTTGTACAGATTATTAACCCAGAGGATTGGCCACCCAGGATAACCCTTAGTGCATCATTGAGGACTGTCTGTCTTATTTCCATTGAGGTCCTTCAGCCTTGTCTCCCCAGAGGGGACAAGACTGAATTTTATAATTATAATCATGGGGGAGCACTAAACCCATAGGATTATACACATGTGGATGGGGGGGGGGGAATGGAAGGCATTCAGGCTCAATTCAGGGAACCGGAGCAAAGATACAATTCCCTAGATAGAGAGCCCCTTGCCAGTGTCAAGGAACCTCCTTTGAGGGGGTACAACATTGAACGACCAGCTGACTAATACCCAGGTATCCACTTACTGCTAGGTGAACAAGGACACCAGGTGTTAGGAAACATGCCCAACTTTTCCACCCAACCAGGAATTGAATCATGGACATTCAGTGTGTGAGGCAAGAGCACTGCCTACCAAGGATGTGTCATAACATTTTAGAGGAGCAATGTAGTAAGCCAAATGGCCAATACTTTGCAGGTCTTTCTTGAACATAACCCTTCTCCCTTGTATATCTGTCCATCCCATTTTTGAAGCAACCCAAGGTGCTAGCTTCAATCACTCTACCTGGTAGTTTGCACCAATCATTTTCAACTCTAAATAAGAATTTATCCACTTGAATCCATTGTTTTTAGTTCTTTATTGGTTAGATACTCTCAGCCATTATTTATATCTTATTTATACTTGTCTTCTACTTACAGACCTCCGTAATTCTATGATCAATCAATCTTTGTATGTAAGATTCTTTATATACCCTGGTTTAATTTTATCATCCTCTATGCTCTCCAATGCATTTATATCCATTCTGCAATATGGAGACCAGAACAGTAGAATAACCTTTGAGCTTATTTCTTATACATTACATACAATACTTCATTTGCTGTGAGTGACCATGGCTGTGGGTGACCATGGCTGTGGGTGACCATGACTGTGGGTGACCATGGCTGTGGGTGACCATGGCTGTGGGTGACCATGACTGTGGGTGACCATGGCTGTGGGTGACCATGGCTGTGGGTGACCATGGCTGTGGGTGACCATGGCTGTGGGTGACCATGACTGTGGGTGACCATGGCTGTGGGTGACCATGACTGTGGGTGACCATGGCTGTGGGTGACCATGGCTGTGGGTGACCATGGCTGTGGGTGACCATGACTGTGGGTGACCATGACTGTGGGTGACCATGACTGTGGGTGACCATGACTGTGGGTGACCATGGCTGTGGGTGACCATGGCTGTGGGTGACCATGGCTGTGGGTGACCATGGCTGTGGGTGACCATGGCTGTGGGTGACCATGGCTGTGGGTGACCATGGCTGTGGGTGACCATGACTGTGGGTGACCATGGCTGTGGGTGACCATGGCTGTGGGTGACCATGGCTGTGGGTGACCATGGCTGTGGGTGACCATGGCTGTGGGTGACCATGACTCGATTGGTAGCGAACTCAACTCGCACACAGAAGGACCTGGGTTTAATTCCCAGACTAACGGAAACATTGGACGTTTCATTACACTTGCTGCCCCTGCCCACCTACTACCAAAGTGGGTACCCCCACTAGTGGGGGTAGATAAAAGATATATATATGGGGAAGAGGACTGAAGGACCCCAATAGGAATATGTCTGTCTAATGACATGGATTTGTTGGGTTATTCTGAATTACTAAACTAACCTTCAGGGTTAGTTTAAATTAGTCAGAATAAAATATTCAAGTACAGATGAAAGTATCACTCGACGAGTCAGGTTCATCAGTGGTGATCCTGTGCAGAAACCGCTTGAGTGAGCACACAAGCTTCAGTCTTGACTGGTAATGAGAGGACTACATTACCACTCAGAGTTTAAAGTTCGTCACTAACAAGTGTAGAAGGAGTGATACGTGAGCCACTAGCATCACCTTTACTTCTCTCCTCCACATCATAACACCACGCATACTCATGCCGCTCTTTTCCTTTCTTTACAGGCACTTCGTAGCAATGTATGGGTATATTAATAATCTTCTACAGTTCAATATTATTTAATTTAAGTTTTAAGTATAAATCAAGTCTAAGAAGAGACTGTTAAAGGACAAACCCTGGAGGAAGGCTTCTGACATGCTCTTGTGTCCACCATCTTGTTTACACTACCTGTGACGTCATCATTCACTCGGTTTCTGCTCACATCGTACAAAACTAACATAAACTATCGTTTAGTAATTATATCAACCGGGACCATGCAAACCAGACTTTCTTGTCCTTATGAAACAAATTAAATGAAGATATGACTATGTTAAACACAGCAGATGTAACAAACACCCTCCTAGACATTTAGAAGTGAATAGAACTGTATAATTAATACATAACATTCCTGGGAATGAACCGTAGTAGTTACACATAAGATATCGAACACACCCTATATGTATCTTTCTGAGAAGGCACGGTAATGTCATATATACATATAATAGTCTTATCTGATAGCGCAGAATCAAACTGTTGCGATGTTCAGCTGTATTATCGTGCATCTGCCACACATTGTCATTAACTCCGTTTTCTGTGAGCAATCAATGAAAGGGCGGTGACCACTGTTGCTGAACTGCTGAATATAAAATGTGGAACATTTATTTATTTATTTATTTATTTATTTATTTATAATTTGAGCACACTTACAGAGGTACAAAAAAAAAATACAGATAAGAGCAGCATGCCAAAGCCACTTATACTATGCATAGCATTACGGGCTGGCTTAAAATTAACTTAAGATTAACTAAGCAATGATGAAATCAGTGAAAAACATTAATGTAAACTGATTACTATAAAGCACAAGTGAGTATTACAAAGACAGGTCATATGGTTGCATGCATTGTTGTAAATTCAGTAGAATGGAGTATTCTGTTAGGTAGTGAATTTAAAAATAATAAAGTTAGATTGGGTTTTAGGTTTAACATTTATGTGATATAATTGTGAGAAACATTTAAGATATACAATTTATAAGGTTCAGTTATTCAGTATTTATTTGGTTTTGGGTGAGTAAGTGATCTTTGAGAAGAGACTTGAATTTATAAACAGGTAGTGTTTCTTTTATATTTACAGGTAATGAATTCCAGATTTTAGGGCCTTTTATGTGCATTGAGTTTTTGCATAGCGTGAGATGGACACGAGGAATATCAAAGAGTGATCTGTGCCTTGTGTTATGGTCATGTGTTCTGTTGAGGTTGGCAAGGAGATGTTTGAGGGGAGGGTTAATATCAGAGTTGAGTGTTCTATGTATGTAATAGGTGCAGTAATAAGTATGGATGTTTTGTATGGTGAGTAGGTTGAGTGTATTGAATATTGGTGGAGTGTGCTGCCTGTAGTGAGAATTTGTTATCATTCTAACTGCAGCCTTTTGTTGGGTAATTAGTGGTCTGAGATGGTTACTTGTTGTTGAGCCCCATGCACAAATTCCATAGGTGAGATAGGGGTAAATAAGAGAGTGATATAGGGCCAGGAGGGCTGACTGTGGAGCATAGTACCGTATCTTCGATAGTATGCCTACAGTCTTGGAAATTTTCTTAGAAATTTGTTGTATATGTGTATGAAATTTGAGTCTATTATCAAGGTGGATTCCTAAGAATTTTCCCTCTGTTAGCTTTGTGATAGGTGATCCGTTTATCATTATGTTAAGAGGGACATCTGTAGCTCTGTTACCAAACTGAATGAAGTAGGTTTTGTCAATGTTTAGTGTAAGTTTGTTAGTACTCATCCAGGTAGATATTTTCTGTAATTCGGTATTTACAGTATTGGCTAGCGTGACTGGGCTCGGGTGGGAGAAGACGTATGTTGTGTCATCAGCAAATAGTGTGGGTTTGAGTAATTGAGAAGCATTTGGTAGGTCATTTATGTATAGGAGAAAGAGAAGAGGGCCAAGGACACTTCCCTGTGGGACACCAACTGTAATTGGTTGTGCAGAAGAGTTTGCCCCATTTGCATACACATATTGGCTTCTGTTGCTGAGGTATGACTTGAGGTAGTTGAGGGAGTGCCCTCTTATACCATAGTGTGATAATTTTACGTGGAGCAAGTCATGGTCAACTGTATCAAAAGCTTTACGTAAGTCAATGAAGATCCCCAGTGGGACTTCTTTTTTCTCTATTGCAGTGTATATATGTTCTAGCATGTGTATAATAGCATCATTAGTATTTTTATTAGGCCTGAATCCAAATTGGCAGGGGTTGAGTATGTTTTGGGAGATAAGGTAGGAGTAGATTCGTTTATGAATTAATTTTTCGAAGATTTTTGAGAGAGGGTGTAAGTTGGATATTGGCCTATAGTTATTCAACTCTGTTTGGTCTCCTCCTTTGTGGATCGGGGTGACCCTTGCTATTTTGAGTACTGTAGGGAAGGTGGAGGATTCAATGGATTTGTTAAAGAGTGTTGCAATGATTGGTGATAGCACTTGTGACACTTTTTTGTATATAAAGGGTGGTAAGGTATTTAAATCTCCTGCCTTGTTTTTTAGTGCGTTGATAATAAGGGAGACTTCGTGTGGGTTAGTCGGAGCTAGGAACAGTGTGTTCGGGTAGTTGCCGGTGAGGTAGTCATTTGGTGGGGTATCTGAGCTTGGGATTTTATTGGCAAGGTTTTGTCCTATAGTGGAGAAGAAATCATTGAGTCTGTTTGCTGTTTCTGTTGGTGGGAGTTGGGGTTCATCTGATTTTGCTAATTTTATTTCGCTATTTCGTGATATCTTTTTTGTTCCCAGAATTTCTGATAGGGTTTTCCAGGTCTTTTTTATATCACCTCGTAAGTTGGATAATCTGTTCTCATAATACAATTTTTTTGCCCTTCTTATCAGGCTGGTTAGGATTGACGAGTAACGTTTTGTTTGGTCTCTGGTTATGTGACCCATTCTGTACTGTTTTTCATATTGGTGTTTTGTATTTATGGATTTGAGAATGCTGGGTGTTAGCCAGGGACTGTTCAGTCTCTTAGCTGTCATCTGCTTAGTTTTTTTAGGGCAGTGCTTGTTATAGAGGTATTGAGTCTTTTTTAGAAAATTATTAATACATTCGTCAATATCTGTATTGATTTCTAGCTCAGTGTGCCAATCAATGTTTGCTAATGCTGTTGTGAAGTTATTAATGGCTGCCTCATTGTGAAGTCTGAAGGTGACTTTAGTAGTGTCTTGGGGTAATTTACCAAGAGTTGTTATGAGGAAAGTAGGGTAGTGGTCTGTGGTATTATCTGTAATTATGCCTGATTTTAAAGGGGATATGGTGTTGGTCCAGATGTGGTCAAGTAGGGAAACACTAGTCTCTGTAACTCTTGTAGGTTTTGTTACTGTTGGTAGCAACATACAGTTACTCATTGTGTTTGTGAATTCAGTAACGTGTGGGTCCTGGTCTTGCAGGAGATTTATATTGAAGTCACCTGAGAGTAGTAAGTGATCTTTGTTCATGCGTGCATCAGTTATCATACTTCCTAGGTTTTGACTAAATTGGCTAATGTTTGACTGTGGAACTCTGTAGATGTTTATCAATGTGAGAGGTTTTTGTAGGTATTTGGATTTGAATTTGGCTATTATATATTCCCCATGTTCATCTCTTGTGCAAGTATTAGTGATACATTCTAGTTGGTCTGAGTAGTATATGGCTGTGCCACCCCCTTGTTGGTCTGGCCTACAGTTGTGTATGGCTGTGTAACCAGGAATGGTATAGACATCTGTAGTATCAGGCTTTAGCCAGGTTTCAGTTAGTGTAATGATGGACATATTGGCATGTAAGGAATTTAGTAATGCTATGAGGTCATCGTAATGCTTGCTTAAAGATCTGATATTGTAGTTAAAGATAGTTATGTTGTTGTTGGCACTGAGAAGTGCCTTTGATTGTTCTGCAGTGTAGTAATTACAGTAACTGTTTGATTCATTTAAGTCATTAAATAAGAGGTTGGTATCTGGATCAATGCTTGTAATCATAAGATTTGTAGTGAATCTATAGTTAGAATTAAGTATAAAACAAAGTAAATAGTCTTAAGCTAAAAAATAGCACCTGAATTATTTAACAAATGTAAAATAATGAGCTAAGGTAGTTTTTTTTTTTTTTTTTTTTTTTTTTTTTTTAAGCTAAAATAAAGGAGACAATATAAAAGGGACTAGTACAAATAAAGTGATGATCAAATAATGGAGCTTGGGAATATGATAGTAGGTAGTACTATAAAATAAATGAGCTTTGGAATATAATGCAAAATTGTGAACTTGTTCTACTTTAGCACCTGAGAATAGCACCTTGATTATTTTAACAATTGTGAATGTATAAGCTAGGGTAGTTATATAAAGCTAAAATAAAGGAGAAAATATATAAGGGACTAAAATTAAGTAATGGTAAACAAAGTTAAATGGACAGATGGTCACTATGAAATAATATTGGTTTAGGAGTAAGATCTGATTTGTAATATTAGATAAATTGAGCAGTTTATTGCACAATAAAAGTAAAAAAAATGAGGTAGTTGGTACTAGCTAGCAAAAGATAGTTTTGGTACTTGCAAAAAAGTAATTGGAATATACACTAATTGAATATACAATGTAAAGTGACTAAAAAAACAAGTAGTGATAAACAAAATTAAATGGACAGGTAAGAAAAAATGAATATTATTAATTTGGAGTAAGATTTGACTTTTAATTTAAAATTATGAGCAATTAATAGCAGTAAGAAAGTTATAGAGTATTGGAGGTAGTTGGCATTAGCTAGTGATGAAAAATAATAAAAATAATAATGTACAATATGATAGTAACGTACACTATATGCACCACACGTATATATGTATTAAGGGCACTTATTTAATCTGTTACAGAAATGTCAGCTTTTCTAAGGAAGGTAGAGAAATCATGTTCGTTTGAGATGGTATATTGTTGTCCTGTTGATGTTTTCCTTACTAGTATTTTCCCATCTCGCGTGAAACACTGATGTATTTTGTTTTCCTGTTTAAGTTTTCTCAGCCTGAACAGAAGGTTTTGACGTTTTTTTGTTAGACACTCATTTATGTACACTCCATTTTTCATTGTAATTGCTGATTTAATTAGGTCCTTTCTTTTATCGTATGAATGAAGTCGGATCATTATACTGTGTTTACTTCCTGGTTTTCCTAACAAACGTGTTTCTTTGATTTCATTGTTTTGCACGATGACTTGTACGTGGTTCTGTATTATCCTGATAGCAGTTTCTTTGCACTGTGCTTGTGTTATGTCACTAGGAATGTGTGGACTGTTTATTATAACTGCATCAGACAACTTATCTTGTTCAGTTTTGTCGTCTTGGAAATCAAGGTATTCATTTAGTCGAGTGTGCATGTTCAGATTCCAGTCCTTGATTGCTTCTTCAACCTTCATATTTATTGTTGTTATTTGTTCAGTGTGACTGGCTATAGCTGCTTTTAGAGTATTTTCTGTATCAACACTTCCCGATGTAATCTTCTCTTCAAGGTTTTGGATCTTATTCTCGAGGTTGGTTATCTTGGAATCTCGTCGCTCGAGTGCTGCTTTGATATCTTTGATTTCATTTTCTAGAGCAACGATGTAGTCCTTGATATTGTCAGGAATAATCGTACCTGAGTTATCATGGATGAATCCTTTGAAGGGAGTGGAGTTGGAGGGGGAGTCAGCCATGTTTGTTGTTGTTGTTGTTGTTCCTTGGGTGGCGGCGGAGAGAGGGGTTGATGATACACTGGCGTCCTGCTGGGTAGACAAGTTGAGTTCTAGGGTCCTTGCTGTTATTCTTTTATTACTGGTGTTGTGTCTTCTGCGATATCCTTTCATAGTATCACTGAAGTAGATACTGTGTAGCAATGGAGGAGAAGGCTTGTTTTCTCGGAGCTTGGGTTAAGTGGTTGTCTGGCAGCGGAGGCAGTGTTTGGGTTAGCAGGGCTGTCTTCCTTAGATCTTCTAATTTTGTCAAGATTTGGGTTACATTCTTAGTATTCTTGGGTCATGTTGTGGTCTACGTGGGTTCATGTAGTTGAACTTTCACTTAGGCCATCACAAGTTTTGATGGGCGATGTTTTTTTGAGAAAAGAGTTGGTAGGATACCGTTGCTGCCGCTGCCGCTGCCCCGAGTAAAATAATTTACAATATAGACATATTTAAAGACATAAATGAACAGAAAACTTTTCATGATTCACAGCAAACTTCCAGTCTTAAAACAGTCATTCTTCCAGAATGTAGAAATTGTATCTAGGAAATTATTTGTTTTACAGTTCCATTAACTACGAAATTCTATTCTATAATACGACATTGACACAAGAGATCAACTGTCAAACTGATGAAACTATCCAGAAAGCTCAATACATATAGCGCCTCTTGATCCCTTCACTTGAAGAAAAAAAAAATTGTCCAGAACTCGATGTCACAACGTCTCGTGATTGTAACCTTATTTACGGTAAAATACATATCACTTGAATGTCTGTCACTGTTCTTTCAAGCTGTCGAAATTCATTAGGTTTCAGCGTATTTGCTATATTACACACCAAACACGTTCTAACTTGCATGTATAATGGAAGTGTTTTAGAAATACTGAAACCCCGAAAAGTATTTATAAATATATAAATAAGGCTGCTTTGCATTTGTTATAACTGGGTAAACTTATAAACACCACGGAAGAGAGAAGAACTAAAGGAGATGTGATAACAATGTGCAAGATACTCGGAGGACTGGACAGTTCAGGCAGGTACAAACTGGAATGAGAAGTACATAGGGGTGAGGGTACAGTTGGTACTTAGTTGGAATGAACTGGATGAGGTACATGATAGAGGTAAACACTGTATACAATTTCATGACTAGGTATAATCAATGAATCAGTAGACCAAGAATCAGTAAATGCTGGCCAGCTTATGAGTTAAAAGGTGGGGGCCAGGAGCTGAGCGTCGAGCCACGCAAACACCACTAAAAATTCTTTGAAGTCAATATTTACGCACATTTCAAGGAGACTTTAAATGTAGCGAACAGAACAGATACACACACCAGATTATTATTATCAAAACAATGCGCTAGATAAGATAAGATAAGATTTCGTTCGGATTTTTAACCCCGGAGGGTTAGCCACCCAGGATAACCCAAGAAAGTCAGTGCGTCATCGAGGACTGTCTAACTTATTTCCATTGGGGTCCTTAATCTTGTCCCCCAGGATGCGACCCACACCAGTCGACTAACACCCAGGTACCTATTTGCTGCTAGGTGAACAGGACAATAGGTGTAAGGAAACGTGTCGAAATGTTTCCACCCGCCGGGAATCGAACCCGGGCCCTCCGTGTGTGAAGCGGGAGCTTTAGCCACCAGGCCACCGGGCCACCTACTAGGGTCATACAGCTCACACACACTAGATAAATGTAGACTGATAGGATTATTGGATTTTGTAGAGACCCGTCAAGGTACATCTTCCTCATCTTCATCTCCTGCAACTGTCACGCTTACTAATTAACACCAGTGCAACTTACTCTTTCTTATCCTAAGTTAATAAATGTCTAGTGGCCCCCTCTGTAATTAGTATTTTATAACATGTAAACCACACAATACCCAAAACCTGTAAACTCCACATTGTAACCCTTATAGAGAATAAACTTGAATTGGAGACAGAGAGAGAGAGAGAGAGAGAGAGAGAGAGAGAGAGAGAGAGAGAGAGAGAGAGAGAGAGAGAGAGAGAGAGAGAGAGAGAGAGAGAGATAGAGAGACGGACGGACGGAGGGAACGAAGGAAGGAAGGAGCGAACGAACTCGTCCATCTCAAGATTTTGTCATGGAGTACTTTAAACTGTACATGGTACTGGTGTGGCTTATGGTGAAAAAATTATGCTGTCATTTTGGTAGTATTTGGAACTGATGCAGTAAGATATGATTCCAGTCACTCTTTGATATATAACCTGTTTATAGTTAGTTTAGTATGTTTATTATGCACCCCATACCCATCCTGTGGGCAGTAGTCAAAAGATTACAGAGGAATATAAATGGTCCAGGGACTGGACTCCAAAGTTTTGATAGCTGAGCAAGTTACAGAGGTAATGAACCCACAATTACAAAGGTAATGAACTCACAATTTACAAAGATAATGAACTCCAGGTAGGTCTGGTCACAATCATGACAAGTTACAAAGGTATTTACAGATTACAGAGGTACGTAATGGGTCCAGGGACTGGGCCCCCAAAATTTTGATAGCTGAACTAGGTACAAAGGTAATGAATCCTGTAAGAATGGTTGCTTACGTTTATACATGGCTACAATCATGAACAAATTATAGAGTAATGAGCAATTCACACTTCCACACCCGGTCACAACTGTAATGAGTTATTGGTGCAAATACTGATTGTTGAGTCACACACACACACACACACACAGGAGCTGTGAATCGACCCCTGCAACCACAAATAGGTGAGTACACACACACACACACACACACACACACACACACACACACACACACACACACACACGTGGTAATGCTTTATTTACAGGGAGCAAAGTCGGGGTATTTCTCCAGAATGGTCTGTAATATACCATTGTGGATAAAATACTTTACCTGTTTATCTAAAATGAATTTACAGTTTTCGGAATCTATAATATAACCAAAAGGAGTTTATTCAGATTTCTTCCTGAGTCTTCAAAACCTCGAACGAATGGACACTGCTTTCATGGAAGAACATACCAACACAATTTGTCATGGAATCTCAGCAACTGCACAACTCAGCGCAGCAAGAGTTTAAAGCAAGTTTCTCTTCTATCTTCACAATTGCTGGACCCCTTCGATATAATCTCGGATGCACTAGAAGATAAATAAAATGTCGACATAGCGTACATAGACTTTGCAAAAACCTTCGACAAGTGTGTTCATGGTGTAACAGTGCAAAATACGTTCAAAAGGAATAACCTGGAGTATACCTGGAGAGGGTTTCGGGGATCAATGCCTCCGCGACCCGGTCTGCGATCAGGCCTCTTGGCAGATCAGAGCCTGATCAACCAGGCTGCTACTGTTGGCCACACTCAAACCGACGTACGAACCACAACCCGGCTGGTCAGGTACTGATCAAGCGGACATCGACTAAATCTTCAAATGGGCCACTCAAAACAATATGAAGTTCAATGAAGAGAAATTTCAACTACTCAGATATGGAAAACTTGAGGAAATTAAAACTGTATCAGGGTATACAACAAATTCTAACCATACAATAGAGAGAAAAATAATGTGAAGGACCTGTGAGTGATAATGTCAGAGGATCTCTCCTTCAAAGACCACAACAATGTATCTATCGCATCTGCTAGAAAAATGATAGGATGGATAATGAGAACCTTCGAAACTAGAGACTCCAAGCCCATGATGATTCTCTTCAAATAGCTTGTTCTCTCTAAGCAGGAATACTGCTGTACACTAACTGCCCCCTTTCAAGGAAGACAGCCAGGGGTCTATTTGTAATCCCTCTTGTGTATGCTGGGAGGGAGCTGAACACTCTTGGGCCCCTGGCACTTGTGTTGTCTCTTAGTGTACTCGTGGCGCCCCTGCTTTTCATTCAAATTCAATTCAAATTCAAAGTTTATTCTCTATAAGGATTACAATGCTGAGTTTAAAGAATTTGGTTATTGTGTGGTTTACATGTAGTAAAATACTAATTACAGAGGGGGCCACTGGAACACCTAGCATGGCTAGGCATTTCGGGCAGACTTAGATTAATTCTTAACTTTAAAATATTACAAATTATGAGGTAAGTTGGTATTATGGCTAAGTGACTAAATACTAGTTTGTGAGTTTAGCAATGTGAATGCTTTTGTTTTGGCACAATACATAGTTTCAGTATTGGAGTATCACAGGCCAACTTATGACTAGTTAGGATTCATTATTTTAAGATTGAGATTGATATTTCTGTTTATGGTCAAATGGGTGAGTGAAAGTGTGAACCACCAGGTGGTATTCGTGTAATTAGTTGACGGGGTGTATCAGGGAGATAAGATGTTTTCTAATGGTAGTTTTGAAGGTGATGAATGTGTCTGTAGTTCTAGAGTTATCAGGTAGGGTGTTCCAGATTTTAGGGCCTTTGACATACATTGAATTTTTGTAAAGGTTTAGTCGGACACGGGGAATGTCATAGAGATGTTTGTGTCTGGTGTTATGCCTGTGGGTTCTGTCACAACTATCAAGAAAGCGTTTTAGGTCAAGATTAATATTGGAATTTAAGGTCCTGTAGATGTAGATTGCACAGTAGTAAGTGTGGATGTACTGAACAGGGAGTAAGTTTAGATCTATGAAGAGTGGGGGGGGGTGTTGCCAGGGATAGGATTTAGTGATTATTCTTACTGCGGCTTTTCGTTGGGTTATTATTGGCTTTAGGTGTGTTGCTGCAGTTGATCCCCAAGCACGAATAGCATAGGTGAGGTATGGATAAATAAGTGAGTGGCATAGTGTGAGAGGGGCGTTTTGCGGCACGTAGTATCGTATCTTGGAGAGGATCCCAACCGTTTTGGATACTTAAGATTTCGTTCGGATTTTTAACCCCGGAGGGTTAGCCACCCAGGATAACCCAAGAAAGTCAGTGCGTCATCGAGGACTGTCTAACTTATTTCCATTGGGGTCCTTAGTCTTGTCCCCCAGGATGCGACCCACACCAGTCGACTAACACCCAGGTACCTATTTGCTGCTAGGTGAACAGGACAACAGGTGTAAGGAAACGTGTCGAAATGTTTCCACCCGCCGGGAATCGAACCCGGGCCCTCCGTGTGTGAAGCGGGAGCTTTAGCCACCAGGCCACTGGGCCACACTTTTTTAGTTATGTGTTGGATATGGGTGCTGAAATTCAGGTTGTTGTCGAGGTATAGGCCTAGGAATTTGCCCTCATTATGTCTGGCAATTAGAGTGTTGTCGATCTCAATGTTAATTTGCGCAACTCCTGCTCTGCTACCAAACATAATATAGTAGATTTTGTCAGTGTTAAGCGTAAGTTTATTGTGGGAACATTGCATCTCCTTCCCAGTCTTTTGCTTTCGTAGGGAGCGATTTTCGTGTGCAGGTTTGGGACTAGTCCCTCTAGGAGTTTCCAAGTGTATATTATCATGTATCTTTCTCGCCTGCATTCTAGGGAGTAAAAAATCAAGGGATTTCAACAGTTCCCAGTAATCTAGGTATCTTATCGTACTTATACGTGCTGTAAAAGTTCTCTGTACATCTTCCAAGTCTTTAATTTCGCCTGCTTTGAAAGGGGCCGTTAGTGTGCAGCAATATTCCAGCCTAGAGAGAACAAGCGATTTGAAGAGAATCATGTGCTTGGCATCCCTAGTTCTGAAGATTCTCATTATCCATCTTATCATTTTCCTAGCAGATGTGGTAGATACATTGTTGTGGTCTTTGAAAGTGAGATCCTCTGACATTATCACTCTCGGGTCCTTCACATTAGTTTTTCGCTCTATTGTGTGATTGGAATTTGTTTTATACTCCGATATATGTTTAATTTCTCGAGTTTTCCATATCGAAGTAAACGAAATTTCTCTTCACTGAACTTCATACTGTTTTCCGCGGCCCATGTAAAGATTTGGTTGATGTCCGCTTGGAGTCTTTCAGTGTCATCGATGTATGACACTGTCCAGCAAATTCGGGTGTCATTCGCAAAGAAAGACACGGTGCTGTGGCTTACATCTCTGTCTATGTCAGATTTGAGGATAAGGAATAGGATGGGGGCGAGTGCTGTGCCTTGTGGAACAGAGCTTTTCACAAAATCCAGAGTATCATAATAGTAGGGTGAAATCGGGGGCTGTCCCACTTTTCTTTCCCATATTTATATCCGACATAGACAAGGGCATAAATCGTAGCACTGTATCCTTTGCAGATGATAATAGAATCTATATAAAAGTGAAGTCCATCGAGGATACAACGAACCACCTTCAAGCAGATATAAACCAAGCCTTCTATTGGGTCATCGACAACATTATGATGTTCAACGAAGACAAGTTTGTTACTGTACTATTAAAAAAAAAAGAGGAATTTATGACTAGAACGGATTACAAGAGAAACTCAAATCATTCAATAGTGATAATGTCAAGAGGCTCTCATATTCAAGGATCCCATCAAAGTTATTAACTCAACTGCAAAGAATGTGGCATACAGGATAACCAGAAGATTCATAATAAGAGATGCCGAGCCAGTGTTGATGCTCTTTAAGTCACTTGTTCTTCCCAGGCTGGAATATAGCTGTATACTAGCGGCTCCATTCAAGGCAGGAGAAAATGCAAAACTAGAATTCGTAAAGAACCTTCACTGCCCGTATATATTCAATCAATATGTGAACTACTGGGAATGCTTGATGTCCTTGGTACTATACTCCTTGGGAGGTAGGCAAGAAAGATACATCATAATTTACACCCGAGAAATTCTGGAGACTGTGTGTGTGTGTGTGTGTGTGTGTGTGTTTATCTGGACCTGGAGAGAGTTCCGGGGGTCAACGCCCCCGCGGCCCGGTCTGTGACCAGGCCTCCTGGTGGATCAGAGCCTGATCAACCAGGCTGTTACTGCTGGCTGCACGCAAACCAAGGTAGGAGCCACAGCCCGGCTGGTCAGGTGTATATTTGTGTACTCGTATATGTGTGAGTGCGTGTGCTCGTGTGTGTATGTATGCTCGTGTGTGTATGTATGCTCGTGTGTGTGTAGTCACCTATTTGTGTGTGTATGTGTGTGTATTCACCTATTGGTGTGTGTGTATGTACTCAGCTGTGGTTGCGGGGGTCGAGTCACAGCTCCTGGCCCCACCTCTTCAACTGGCCGCTACTCAGTCACTCTTCCCGCTCCGTGAGCTTTATCATACCTCTTCTTAAAGCTATGTATGGATCCTGCCTCCATTACATCACTACCCAGGCTATTGCACTTCCTGACAACTCTGTGATTGAAGAAATACTTCCTAACATTCCTGTGGTAAATCTGAGTCTTCAACTTCCAACTGTGACCCCTTGTTGCTCTGTCCCATTTCTGGAACATCCTGTCTCTGTCCACCTTGTCTATATCTCTCAGTATTTTATATGTCGTTTTCATATCCCTCCTATCTCTCCTGTCTTCCAGTGTCGTCAGGTCGATTTCCGTGTGTGTGTGTGTGTGTGTGTGTGTGTGTGTGTGTGTGTGTGTGTATTCACCTATTTGTACTCATATATTTGTGGTTGCAGGGGTCGAGTCATAGCTCCTGGCCCCGCCTTTTCACTGATTCCTACTAGGTCTTCTCTCTCCCTGCTCCATGAGCTCTATTAAACCTCGTCTTAAAACTATGTATGGTTCCCGCCTTCACTACGTCACTTTCTAGGTTATTCCACTGCCTGACTACTCTATGACTGAAGAAATACTTCCTAACATCCCTTTGGTTCATCTGAGTCTTCAACTTCCAATTGTGACCTCTTGTTTCTGTGTCCCATCCCTGGAATATCCCGTCTTTGTCCACCTTGTTTATTCTGCGCAGTATTTTATATGTCGTTATCATGTCTCCCCTGACCCTCCTGTCCTCCAGTATCGTCAGGCCGATTTCCCTCAACCTTTCTTCGTAGGACAATCTCCTTAGCTCTGGAACTAGTCTTGTTGCAAACCTTTGCACTTTCTCTAATTTCTTGACGTGCTTGACCAGGTGTGGATTCCAAACTGGTGCTGCATACTCCAGTATGGGCCTAACGTAAATGGTGTACAGAGTTTTGAACGATTCCTTACTGAGGTATCGGAACGCTATCCTTAGGTTTGCCAGACGCCCGTATGCTGCAGCAGTTATCTGATTGATGCGCGCCTCAGGAGATGTGCTCGGTGTTATACTCACCCCCAGATCTTTTTCCTTGAGTGAGGTTTGCAGTCTTTGACCATCTAGACTATACTGTGTCTGCGGTCTTCTTTGCCCTTCCCCAATCTTCATGACTTTGCATTTGGCGGGGTTAAACTCAAGGAGCCAGTTGCTGGACCAGGCTTGTAGCCTGTCCAGGTGTCTTTGTAGTCCTTCCTGATCCTCGACCGATTTGATTCTTCTCGTTAACTTCACATCATCTGCAAACAAGGACACTTCTGAGTCTATCCCTTCCGTTATGTCATTCACATATACCAAAAACAGCACAGGTCCTAGGACTGACCCCTGTGGAACCCCGCTTGTCACAGGCGCCCACTCTGACACCTCGTCACGTACCATGACTCGTTGTTGCCTCCCTGTCAGGTATTCTCTGATCCATTGCAGTGCCTTTCCTGTTATGTGTGCCTGATTCTCTAGCTTTTGCAGTAACCTCTTATGAGGAACTGTGTCGAGGGCCCTCTTGCAGTCCAAGAAAATACAGTCGATCCACCCCTCTCTCTCTTGTCTTACTTCTGTCACCTTGTCATAAAACTCCAGTAGGTTTGTGACACAGGATTTTCCTTCTCTGAAACCGTGCTGGTTGTCGATTATACACTTGTTTCTTTCCAGGTGATCCACCACTCTCCTCCTGATGATCTTCTCCATGACTTTGCATACTATACACGTTAGTGACACAGGTCTGTAGTGTGTGTGTGTGTGTGTACTCAGTTGTACTCACCTAGTTGAGGTTGCAGGGGTCGATTCCAAGCTCCTGGCCCCGCTTCTTCACTGGTCGCTACTAGGTCACTCTCCCTGAACCGTGAGCTTTATCTTACCTCTGTGTGTGTGCGTGTGTGTGTGTGTGTGTGTGTGTGTGTGTGTGTGTGTGTGTGTGTGTGTGTGTGTATGTATGTATTTATGTGTGTACTCACCTAGTTTTGGTTGCATGGGTCGATTCATAGCTCCTGGCCCCGCCTCTTCACTGGTCACTACTAGATCCACTCTCCTTGCTCCATGAGTTTTATCATACCTAAAGCTATGTATGGATCCTGTCTCCACTACATCACTTTCAAGATTGTTCCACTTCCTGACAACTCTATAATTGAAGAAGTAATTCCTAACATCTTTGTGACTCATGTGAGTTTTCAACTTCCGGTTGTGACCCCTTGTTGCTGTGTCACATCTCTGAAACTGTGTGACCCAACATTGAATATTTGCACCAATAACTCATTACAGTTGTGACCGGGTGTGGAAGTGTGAATTGTTTATTACTTTATAATTTGTTCATGATTGTAGCCAGGTATAAACGTAAGTAGGTAAATTTACTTACATGACTCATTACCTTTGTACCTTATTCAGCTATGAAAACTTTGGGGCCCATTCCCTGGACGCTTTATGTACCTCTGTAATTTGTAAATACCTTTGTTACTTGTCATGATTGTGACCAGATCTACCTGGAGTTCATTACCTGTGCAACTTGTCATGATTGTGACCAGATCTACCTGGAGTTCATGACCTGTGTAACTTGTCATGATTGTGACCAGATCTACCTGGAGTTCATTACCTTTGTAACTTGCTCAGCTATCATAACTTTGGAGTCCAGTCCCTAGACCCATTATGTACCTCTGTAATCTATTGACTACCGCCCACAGGATGGGTATGGGGTGCATAATGAAAATATTAAACTAAACTGTCTTCAAATGGTAACTTTTTAAGTTTCGCAGGTCAATTCCTGTTCATATACTGGGCTGCACGCGGCTGGCACCAACTTGGTCGTTCATGCCAGATTCAGACGATGTGGGACCGGACCAAGGGGGCGGTGACCCCAGAAACTGACTCCCGGTAGACCACCAGGTAGGTTCAGGTTAGCGTGTGTAATCGATGCGTGAGACAAGAGTTTGTTTGGATTTTCAACCTAGTGGGTTAACCACCCATGATAACCCAATAAAATCAGTGCGTCATCGAGGACTATTATTTCCATTAGGGTCCTTTAATCTTCCTCCAGGATGCTACCCACAACAGTCGACTAAACCCAGGTGCCTACTTATTGCTAGGTGAACAGGGAGAGGAAGTGTAAACATGCTTAACGTCCCTAGACGCATCATGTACCTCTGTAATCTTTTGACTACCGCCCACAGGATGGGTATGGGGTGCATAATGAAGATATTAAACTAAACTAACGTTCCACCTGTGCCAGGGATCGAACCACAGACACAGGTGTGTGAGCTGAGCACACTATCAACCAAGCCACAGGCCACCATTACCTCATATTTTTTCAACACATTAACTATCAATATGTACAGAGATGAAGTCTCTCGGTGCTTTTTTCACCTTTTCTAAGACAACCCTCTCCTAGACAGTCCATGACCATCGTTGCTTTAAGTGACTGCGTAGAGATGCGTATAATGTAGAACAGTCTTTTATTATGAGTATGTTTCACTCTGTGTATAGCTTTATAAAATCATGATATGATTAAGCTGAACCCTGAATGAAATGTAGTCCCAGTAAAAGACTGTTCTTCATGATATAAGATGATACAAGAGTCGTGATATGAACACTTCACAGTCCCGATGTCCCCAGCCTTGAATAAATTTACATAGCAAACATGAAGCTTCTTCTGAATAACATTCCTTTACCGTTGCTCATACAATACACTTATGAACAGAAGTGATGCCAAATATACGTGGAACAAACCTGAAATTCAACGACATAACCATGACATGGCCCACATACATGCACCCCGGGTAGTGGGTACAAATCAGTTAAAAAATACATTGTTCGCTATTTATTTGTGAGAGCATTGAATAACCCATACGGGTTTAGCATTTTTTATACCACCACTACTATTTGTATAATAATAATACTACTACTAATAATAATTATAATAATGCTAATAATTGTGTTGTAGTGGCCCACATGATACCTGAAGTATACCTTGAGAGGGTTCCGGGGGTCAACGCCCCCGCGGCCCCGTCTGTGACCAGGATTCATGATGGATCAGGGCCTGATCAACCAGGCTGTTACTGTTGGCCGCACACAACCTGACGTATGAACCACAGCCCGACTGGTCAGGTACTAACTTGAAGTGCCTGTCCAGCGCCTTATTGAAGACAGCCAGGAGTCTATTGGTAATCCCCCTTATGTATGCTGGGAGGCAGTTGAACAGTCTTGGGCCCCGGATACTTATTGTCTTGTCTCTTACCGTGGGAGTGATAATGTCGGAGAATCTCACCTTCAAAGACCATAACAGTGTATCAATCGCATCTGCTAGAAAAATGACAGGATGGATAATGAGAACCTTCAAAACTAGGGATGCCAAGCCCATGATGACACTCTTCAAGTCACTTGTTCTATCTAGGCTAGAATATTGCTGCACACTAACAGCACCTTTCAAGGCAGGTGAAATTGCTGACCTAGAAAATGTACAGAGAACCTTCACGGCACACATAACTGCGATAAAACACCTCAATTACTGGGAGCGCTTTAAGTTTCTCAACGTGCACTCCCTAGAACGCAGGTGAGAGAGATACATGATTATATACACTTGGAAAATCCTAAAGGGATTAGTACCAAACTAGTACACGAAAATCACTCACTGTGAAAGCAAGACTCGGCAGACGATGCAACATCCCCCCAATGAAAAGCAGGGGTGTCACTAGCACGATGAGAGACAAGACAATAAGTGTCAGGGGCCCAAGACTGTTCAACTGCCTCCCAGCTTACATAAAGGGGATTACCAATAGACTCCTGGCTGTCTTCAAAAAGGCGCTGGACAGGCACCAAAAGTTTGTACCTGACCAGCCGGGCTGTGGTTCGTACGTCGGGTTGTGTGCGGCCAACACTAGCAGCCTGGTTGTTCAGGCCCTGATCCACCATGAGTCCTGATCACAGACCGAGCCGCGGGGGCGCTGACCCCCGAATAAAGCTGTAATAAAGCTGTTGCTGACAAAAAGTCCAAGAGGAAGTCTGTGTCAAAGGTCAGTAGCTACCTGTAGTTTACCTGGGGAGGGTTTCGGGGGTCAACGCCCCCGCGGCCCGGTCTGAGACCAGGCCTCATGGTGGATCAGGGTCTGACCAACCAGGCTGTTACTGCTGGCCGCACGCAAGCTGACGTACGAACCACAGCCCGGTTGGTGAGGTACTGACTTTAGGTGCCTGTCCAGTGCCTTCTTGAAGACAGCCAGGGGTCTATTGGTAATCCCCTTTATGTATGCTGGGAGGCCGTTGAACAGTCTTGGGCCCCGGACACTTATTGTGTTGTCTCTCAGTGTATTTGCATCTCCTGCCGAGTCTTTTGCTTTCATAGGGAGTGATTTTCGTGTGCAGGTTTGGTACCAATCCCTCCAGGACCTTCCAAGTGTATATTATCATGTATCTCTCTCGCCTGCGTTCGAGGGAATACAGATCAAGGACCTTCAACCGTTCCCAGTAGTTTAGGTGCCTTATCGCACTTATGTGTGCCGTGAAAGTTCTTTGTACACTCTCCAGGTTTGCAATATCGCCAGCCTTGAAGGGGGCCGTTACCTGGAGTTTACTTGAAGAGAGTTCCAGGGGTCAACGCCCCCGCGGCCTGGTCTGTGACCAGCCCTCATGGTGGATCAGAGCCTGATCAACTAGGCTGTTACCGCTGGCTGCACGCAATCCAACGTACGAGCCACAGCCCGGCTGGTCAGGTACCGACCTTAGGTGCTTGTCCAGTGCCTGCTTGAAGACAGCCAGGGGTCTATTGGTAATCCACCTTATGTATGCTGGGAGGCAGTATTCCAGCCTAGAGAGCACAAGCGATTTGAAGAGAATCATCATGGGTTTGGTGTCCCTAGTTTTGACGGTTCTCATTATCCATCCTATCATTTTCCTAGCAGATGAGGTAGATACACTGTTGTGGTCTTTGAAGGCGAGATGATCTTTAATTTCTCACTGAAATTTGGGATGTTTGTGTCAGGTATCCGGTAAATGGCACCGACTGTTATAGGAGTCTTAAGGTTTTTTACAGTAAAATTAGCAAAAATATATTCTCCATATTCATCATTATAGCAAGTGGTGCTAATACAAGGTAGTTGATAAGAGTAATAGATTGCAATACCACCCCCAACTTGGTATGGTCTACAGTTGTGGATTGTTGTGTATCCTGGTAGAGGGTAGATATCTATTGTGCCCTCCTTAAGCCACGTTTCACTAAGAATAATACAGGAGAAGGTTGTCTTTAGGGAATCAAGGAGTGCCAGGAGGTGATCATAATGTTTGCTTAAGGACCTGATGTTGTAGTTAAGAACTGTTAGACATTTACCAGTATTTAGGACAATGCTGGCTTGTCATGCTGTGTAATAAAGGCAGTTACTTTCCAATAAATTTTGATTGGGTGTTAGATTATGTAGGTTTAAATCAGAGTCAACGTGATCATTCATATCACGTATAGTGTGGTGAGTTCTAGTACTGATATCTGTAGTAGTGGGATGTTTGGACAAGTATATAGCTAATGTACATTGATCAAATAGAGTGTAGTAACTAATAAACATAATGAATTTGGTGTTGACTATGTATTGAGCTAGAATGAACTAAAGTACAACTAGGTATAAACTAATAAGAAAAAATTACAAATTAAAGTAGCACCAGACTATCACTTGTAATTGCACTAAGGCCAATGTTTACAATAGTAGGATAAAATGTGCACAGTTTTAAATTAAAGATTAAGTGTAGTTTAGCAATGATATGGTTGTATAATGGTAAACAACTTATATCGATAATTTGAAAGTTGGAATATTTGCAAACTGGTTTTTATATATAAAAAAAATATAATACAGTGTTACAAAAAAGTATAAAATAAAAAAATGGCACTGATATGGTTGTAATATAATAGTAAGATGGTACACAAGATAATAAAAAAGTCGGAGTTGAATATACAAACTTGGATATTTGGCAACAATAGGTTAAGAAAAGTATAAAATAAAATTGGGCAATAAAGTATAAAATAAAATAGGGTAGTAATAGTTAAATAGGACAATGCTATGGTAAGTTACAATTAAAATAAAATAGAGCAATGACGTGGTAAGTTGCAAATATTTGATAAAATAGAAGTAATAAAATAAAAATAATAATAAAGAGAGAGATAGATTCTGTAGATATTAAACACAATTAAGACTATGAGGTAGAATGGTAATTGAATACAAAAGTGACATTCGAAAGTAATTGGGGTATTAGAGTTTTAGGGAACAAATTTTATGGTAGTATATAACTGTTACAGGGCGATTCATAACACTAATCGTGGACGGTGGGTATAATCTGCACTTTATTCTGATACTGTTAACCCAGCCTCACTCAGGAATGTTTTTAGGTCGTATTCCTTAGAGATGAAGTATCTCTTCCCAGTGGACTGTTTCCTAACTGCGATTTTTCCGCCCCTCACAAAGCACTGATGGATTTTTTGGGTATGGCGTAATTTTCTTAGTCGATAAAGAAATGTTTTGTCTTGTTTTGGTAAGGCACTCACTGACGTTATTTCTTTGTAGGCTGGTTTTTAATTTTAATAACACTTTTTTTTTACCCGCATGGTAGCCCATCAGTTTGCAATCTTTTAGTTAAACACTACATATGTTTAGGCGAAGGTGGTCCTTGATAAGGTGTAGGGTGGCCCCCATGCATGTCTCCTGGGTGACTGTACGTGGAAGATGTTTGCTATTGTTACGCGCCCCTACTTCACTCCATTATATACAAAAATAAAAGGCCTGGTTAAAATAAGTTCTGTAATAATATATCGCGAACCACTTTATTACTAGCTAGATAAAGCAGGTTCGACTATATATTATTATCGGGTACAGTATGAATCATCAAAAGTACTCTCTTTGTATTATATTGTATTATATTATATCTTTCCCCATGATTATTATAACTATAATATTATATTATATTATTATTAGGTTAGGTATTACGAATGTGTAACCACTACTGTAGTGACCAATTGGTGGTTCTAGAATTGACGCCACGCGTCGCCTTCTGGCCGAGCTGAAGTCATACTATGAAGTAGTTGAGTGAATCAGTCAGCTCCTAGCTCTGACTCGGTACGGGTCTTCAACCCAAAGCTCCTAGCTTAAACTAAAACTTGATACCACGTCTATTGTCTTGCCTTTGCCATTAGTCTGGTAATTCATGTCACTTATGAAAGATAACTATTTCGTTACCCTAGACCTTTCTAAAAGAGTTAAATGGTGAGATTAGTAGATTATTAATTGAAATTATTGTATCATACTCTGTTAATGGGAATTTGAACGTAAGATTGGGTTTCTTGCTGTATAGTGTTTCATTTATAATTGCTTGTGGTTATTTTAATTCACTAACCAAATACCAATGAAGCTAAATGATTGGTAATAAAATAAAACTAACAAAAAAATGGAGTTATTTGTGCCCCTATTGTTACGGTGAAGATTAAGTCGTAACACTATTAACTACAACAGAGTCAGATAGCTGTTGTTGGTCATTATGGTCTGTCATTATCGGTCTGTAGTTCTTTGCAATTGCCTTACTGCCACCGTTGTGGAGTGGGGCTACGTCTGTTGTTTTTAGTGTGTGTGGGATGACCCCTGTGTCCATGCTCCCTCTCCATAAAATGCTGAACGCACGCGATAAGGACTTCTTGCAATTCTTGATGAACACGGAGTTCCACGAGTCTGGGCCTGCGGCAGAGTGCATGGGCATGTCATTTATTGCCTCTTCAATGTCTTGTGGAGTTAGGATAATGTCCGAGATTTTTGAAATGACCAAATTTTGGGTTTCGTTCATAAAGAATTCATTTGGATTGTCGACCCTTCGAGTGGGCAGCGGCTCACTGAACACAGTCATATTGGAACTTTAGTATCTCACTCATTTCTTGGCTGTCATCTGTGTATGTCCCATCCCGCCTAAGCAGGGGCCCCATACCGGATGTTGTTTTTTCCCTTAGATTTGGCATAAGAGAAGAAGTATTTCGTTTGTTTTTTCAATTTTGTGCAGAGATTTAAAAGCTCACTCACGCGAGCTTTTAAATCTCTGCACAAAATTCAATTTAAACCAGCAAATAATAGAGCCTACTAGACTGGAGAATACACTAGACCTCATCTTCACTAACAATGATGATCTGATAAGAAATGTCACCATATCAAAAACAATATACTCAGATCACAACATAATTGAGGTTCAGTCATGTATGCGCGGAGCCCCAGACTGACATAATGAGATTAGTCACAAGGGAGCATTCACCAAATTCAACTTCAATAACAAAAACATAAAGTGGGACCAAGTAAACCAAGTCCTAACCGATATAAGCTGGGAAGATATACTAAGCAACACAGACCCCAACTTATGCCTAGAACAGATTAACTCGGTGGCACTCGATGTATGCACAAGGCTTATTCCTCTAAGAAAAAGGAGGAGTAGATGTAAAACAGAAAGAGACAGGCGCTCCCTTTACAGGCAACGGAAAAGAATAACAGAGCGGCTAAAAGAGGTCAATATATCTGAAATGCGTAGGGAGACACTGGTCAGAGAAATAGCAAGCATCGAACTTAAGCTAAAAGAATCCTTTAGGAGTCAGGAATCGCGGGAAGAACTAAAAGCCATAAATGAAATCGAAAGAAACCCAAAGTATTTCTTCTCCTATGCCAAATCAAAATCGAGAACAACGTCCAGTATTGGGCCCCTACTTAAACAAGATGGGTCCTACACAGATGACAGCAAGGAAATGAGTGAGCTACTCAAGTCCCAATATGACTCAGTTTTTAGCAAGCCGCTAACCAGACTGAGAGTCGAAGATCAAAATGAATTTTTTATGAGAGAGCCACAAAATTTGATTAACACAAGCCTATCCGATGTTATCCTGACGCCAAATGACTTCGAACAGGCGATAAATGACATGCCCATGCACTCTGCCCCAGGGCCAGACTCATGGAACTCTGTGTTCACCAAGAACTGCAAGAAGCCCCTATCACGAGCCTTTTCCATCCTATGGAGAGGGAGCATGGACACGGGGGTCGTCCCACAGTTACTAAAAACAACAGACATAGCCCCACTCCACAAAGGGGGCAGTAAAGCAACAGCAAAGAACTACAGACCAATAGCACTAACATCCCATATCATAAAAATCTTTGAAAGGGTCCTAAGAAGCAAGATCACCACCCATCTAGAAACCCATCAGTTACACAACCCAGGGCAACATGGGTTTAGAACAGGTCGCTCCTGTCTGTCTCAACTATTGGATCACTACGACAAGGTCCTAAATGCACTAGAAGACAAAAAGAATGCAGATGTAATATATACAGACTTTGCAAAAGCCTTCGACAAGTGTGACCATGGCGTAATAGCGCACAAAATGCGTGCTAAAGGAATAACAGGAAAAGTCGGTCGATGGATCTATAATTTCCTCACTAACAGAACACAGAGAGTAGTCGTCAACAGAGTAAAGTCCGAGGCAGCTACGGTGAAAAGCTCTGTTCCACAAGGCACAGTACTCGCTCCCATCTTGTTCCTCATCCTCATATCCGACATAGACAAGGATGTCAGCCACAGCACCGTGTCTTCCTTTGCAGATGATACCCGAATCTGCATGACAGTGTCTTCCATTGCAGACACTGCAAAGCTCCAGGCGGACATCAACCAAATCTTTCAGTGGGCTGCAGAAAACAATATGAAGTTCAACGATGAGAAATTTCAATTACTCAGATATGGTAAACATGAGGAAATTAAATCTTCATCAGAGTACAAAACAAATTCTGGCCACAAAATAGAGCGAAACACCAACGTCAAAGACCTGGGAGTGATCATGTCGGAGGATCTCACCTTCAAGGACCATAACATTGTATCAATCGCATCTGCTAGAAAAATGACAGGATGGATAATGAGAACCTTCAAAACTAGGGAGGCCAAGCCCATGATGACACTCTTCAGGTCACTTGTTCTATCTAGGCTGGAATATTGCTGCACACTAACAGCACCTTTCAAGGCAGGTGAAATTGCCGACCTAGAAAATGTACAGAGAACTTTCACGGCGCGCATAACGGAGATAAAACACCTCAATTATTGGGAGCGCTTGAGGTTCCTAAACCTGTGTTCCCTGGAACGCAGGAGGGAGAGATACATGATTATATACACCTGGAAAATCCTAGAGGGACTAGTACCGAACTTGCACACGAAAATCACTCACTACGAAAGCAAAAGACTTGGCAGACGATGCACCATCCCCCCAATGAAAAGCAGGGGTGTCACTAGCACGTTAAGAGACCATACAATAAGTGTCATGGGCCCGAGACTGTTCAGCTGCCTCCCAGCACACATAAGGAGGATTACCAACAGACCCCTGGCAGTCTTCAAGCTGGCACTGGACAAGCACCTAAAGTCAGTTCCTGATCAGCCGGGCTGTGGCTCGTACGTTGGTTTGCGTGCAGCCAGCAGCAACAGCCTGGTTGATCAGGCTCTGATCCACCAGGAGGCCTGGTCACAGACCGGGCCGCGGGGGCGTTGACCCCCGGAACTCTCTCCAGGTAAACTCCAGGAACTCTCTCCAGGTATGGATTTTAGTTCTTCCTGTTATTCTTGTCTCCTGTAAGATTCCTTCAACTTAAGTTCGATATTTGCAATTTCATTGACCAGTGCCTCCCTTTGTATTTCAGATATATTGGCCCCACTCAGCAGCTCTGTGACTCTTTGCCTTCTTCTGTATAGGGAGCGTCTCTCTCTTTCTATTTTACATCTCTCTCTTTTTCTTAGTGGAATGTGTCTTGAGCAGATCTCAAGAACCACAGAATTCATTTTTTCGAGGCAAATGTTCGGGTCCGTGTTGTTTAGGATATCTTCCCAGCTTGTTTCATTTAGGACATGGTTTTCTTGATCCCATTGTATGTTTTTGTTATAGAAATTGACTTTCGTGAAGAGACCTTCATAACTGCTCACATTTTGTTGGTCAGGCGCCCTGTACATACATGTTTGTACCTCTATTATGTTGAGATCTGAGTGTACTGTCTTTGATACGGTTATATTACACACCAGATCGTCTTTGTTAGTGAAGATGAGGTCCAGCGTATTTTATAGTCTTTTAGGCTCTACTATTTGCTGGTTTAAGGCGAATTTGTTGCAGAGATTTAATAGTTTGTGTGTGTGTGTGAATTTTCATCTGAGCTGCCTCCTGGGCCCGGTGGTCTGGTGGCTAAAGCTCCCGCTTCACACACGGAGGGCCCGGGTTCGATTCCCGGCGGGTGGAAATTCCGACACGTTTCCTTACACCTATTGTCCTGTTCACCTAGCAGCAAATAGGTACCTGGGTGTTAGTCGACTGGTGTGGGTCGCATCCTGGGGGACAAGATTAAGGACCCCAATGGAAATAAGTTAGACAGTCCTCGATGACGCACTGACTTTCTTGGGTTATCCTGGGTGGCTAACCCTCCGGGGTTAAAAATCCGAACGAAATCTTATCTTATCTTATCTTATCTCTGCTAAAACATTGTTTGCTATACTCCTCCATTTTAGGTGTCTCAGGTTGAAATCTCCTAGTAGTAAGATGTTTGGGGCAGGAGTTGGGAGATTTTCCAGACAGTGGTCAATTTTCACAAGCTGCTCCTGGAATTGCTGGGAAGTTGCATCCGGAGGCTTGTATACCAACACAAAGACTCAGTCTCTATCGCCAAAACTTCAACTACAACACCTATTAAAATTCAGAATTTTTTAAAATTTTTAAAAGAAAAGACACATGCAAAATTTATTAACATGTCGGTTCTCTGAACCATTCATTTACATAAAAATCAGAAGATTTTCCAACAAACCCCAAGTCATTTATTTTGTTATTCTAGGTTATATCTGCATAATGTAGCTTTTATTTAACTATAAAAGCCCCATGATCTCAAGAATATTGTAAAAAAAAAATTATGCTATATACCCAAAGCTTAAAAAAAAAAATGTACGCGAAAGATAAGGAAGAAGGAGAAGATGAAGTTTGATCCATCCTGGCTCGTTGTGACGAGTAAGAACATGGTTGTGTGGTCTGTGGTTACGTATTACCTGTCACTCACCTCTGGACTTACTGTTATCCTCTTCAACCACGCATCACTTCCGTAAGAAAATAAATGTACGCCACACTCAAAGCAATATTCGTGTATCTCCCACATAAGTATAGCATCCATGGGTATACTTATGCCTGGATATATCTTGCTACCATACTTGATACACTGAAAGCGTTCATGTAAATTTTAGTAGCAAAATTACTTGGCAAGGCGTCATCAGTATATTATCTTTAATACACCATTGTTTATTAAGGATTGAATATGATTCTGCGAGGCTGTTTAAAAACGGATGTATAGCGCCGGTAAGGAAGTGCTTTATTAATATAACATCTTTATTTATACAAGTACATGTACAATTTTATTATAATTGGGGAGCGGTAAACCCGTAGGATTATACACCGCATGTGGGGAGGGGGGATGGAAGGTATTCAGACTTAATTCAGGGATCCAATTCCTTAGATCATTATTATAATCAAGGGGGAAGCGCTAAACCCGGAGGATTATACAGCGCCTGGGGGGGATGTGGAAGGCATTCAGGCTTAATTCGGGGAACTGGAGCACAGATCCAATTCCCTAAATCAAGAGCCCCTCACCAACATCAAGGAACCTTCCTTGAGGGGTTCCTTAGATCAAAAGTCCGTCACCAGCAGCAAGGAACCTTCCTTGAAGGTCCACCATCAATGTGCCGCTCATCATCTGACGATGACCAACATCAACTTATCATTAACAACTAAAAATGACCTCAATCATTATACTATTCGGCTCAGAGCTTCAGGTAATAAAAAACTTAGTAAATATAAAGAAACGATATATGAATGCTTGCATATTTACACTATATTAAGTTCAAGCATACACAAATTAGTTTTATTTATTACACAAGGCGTGTATATAAAAACTATCTCTAATAAAATTCTGTATGAATGTATCTTAATATAGATAAATACATATATGCGCAGGTTATATAAATACTGTAATACAAAATCATACACAAGCTACACTGTAATGTTTCTGTGACATAATTCATATCTGCATAAATAACTTAATACGATTATAACCATATATAACATGTAAGTAGTTGAGTACCATTGTAAACTGCTAGGCTATCAGAACTTTGTGTCCCTGGACACATGTGTCTTGTACCACCCACATGGTGAGTATGACGTGACTACCACCCACATGGTGAGTATGAGGTGACTACCACCCACATGGTGAGTATGACGTGACTACCACCCACATGGTGAGTATGACGTGACTACCACCCACATGGTGAGTATGACGTGACTACCACCCACATGGTGAGTATGACGTGACTACCACCCACAGAGTGAGTATGACGTGACTACCACCCACAGAGTGAGTATGACGTGACTACCACCCACAGAGTGAGTATGACGTGACTACCACCCACAGAGTGAGTATGACGTGACTACCACCCACAGGGTGAGTATAACGTGACTACCACCCACAGGGTGAGTATGACGTGACTACCACCCACAGGGTGAGTATGACGTGACTACCACCCACAGGGTGAGTATGACGTGACTACCACCCACAGGGTGAGTATGACGTGACTACCACCCACAGGGTGAGTATGACGTGACTACCACCCACAGGGTGAGTATGACGTGACTACCACCCACATGGTGAGTATGACGTGACTACCACCCACAGGGTGAGTATGACGTGACTACCACCCACATGGTGAGTATGACGTGACTACCACCCACAGGGTGAGTATAACGTGACTACCACCCACAGGGTGAGTATGACGTGACTACCACCCACATGGTGAGTATGACGTGACTACCACCCACATGGTGAGTATGACGTGACTACCACCCACAGTGTGAGTATGACGTGACTACCACCCACAGGGTGAGTATAACGTGACTACCACCCACAGGGTGAGTATGACGTGACTACCACCCACAGGGTGAGTATGACGTGACTACCACCCACAGGGTGAGTATGACGTGACTACCACCCACATGGTGAGTATGACGTGACTACCACCCACAGGGTGAGTATGACGTGACTACCACCCACAGGGTGAGTATGACGTGACTACCACCCACATGGTGAGTATGACGTGACTACCACCCACAGGGTGAGTATGACGTGACTACCACCCACATGGTGAGTATGACGTGACTACCACCCACAGGGTGAGTATAACGTGACTACCACCCACAGGGTGAGTATGACGTGACTACCACCCACATGGTGAGTATGACGTGACTACCACCCACATGGTGAGTATGACGTGACTACCACCCACAGTGTGAGTATAACGTGACTACCACCCACAGGGTGAGTATAACGTGACTACCACCCACAGGGTGAGTATGACGTGACTACCACCCACAGGGTGAGTATGACGTGACTACCACCCACATGGTGAGTATGACGTGACTACCACCCACAGGGTGAGTATAACGTGACTACCACCCACAGGGTGAGTATAACGTGACAACCACCCACAGGGTGAGTATGACGTGACTACCACCCACATGGTGAGTATGACGTGACTACCACCCACATGGTGAGTATGACGTGACTACCACCCACAGGGTGAGTATAACGTGACTACCACCCACAGGGTGAGTATAACGTGACTACCACCCACAGGGTGAGTATGACGTGACTACCACCCACAGGGTGAGTATGACGTGACTACCACCCACAGGGTGAGTATGACGTGACTACCACCCACAGGGTGAGTATGACGTGACTACCACCCACAGGGTGAGTATGACGTGACTACCACCCACAGGGTGAGTATGACGTGACTACCACCCACAGGGTGAGTATAACGTGACTACCACCCACAGGGTGAGTATGAAGTGACTACCACCCACAGGGTGAGTATAACGTGACTACCACCCACAGGGTGAGTATGAGGTGACTACCACCCACAGGGTGAGTATGAGGTGACTACCACCCACAGGGTGAGTATGAGGTGACTACCACCCACAGGGTGAGTATGAGGTGACTACCACCCACAGGGTGAGTATGAGGTGACTACCACACACAGGGTGAGTATGAGGTGACTACCACCCACAGGGTGAGTATGAGGTGACTACCACCCACAGGGTGAGTATGAGTTGACTACCACCCACAGGGTGAGTATGAGGTGACTACCACCCACAGGGTGAGTATGAGGTGACTACCACCCACAGGGTGAGTATGAGGTGACTACCACCCACAGGGTGAGTATGACGTGACTACCACCCACAGGGTGAGTATGAGGTGACTACCACCCACAGGGTGAGTATGAGGTGACTACCACCCACAGGGTGAGTATGAGGTGACTACCACCCACAGGGTGAGTATGACGTGACTACCACCCACAGGGTGAGTATGAGGTGACTACCACCCACAGGGAGAGTATGAGGTGACTACCACCCACAGGGTGAGCATGACGTGACTACCACCAACAGGGTGAGTATGACGTGACTACCACCCACAGGTTGAGCATGACGTGACTACCACCAACAGGGTGAGTATGAGGTGACTACCACCCACAGGGTGAGTATGAGGTGACTACCACCCACAGGGTGAGTATGAGGTGACTACCACCCACAGGGTGAGTATGAGGTGACTACCACCCACAGGGTGAGTATGAGGTGACTACCACCCACAGGGTGAGTATGAGGTGACTACCACCCACAGGGTGAGTATGAGGTGACTACCACCCACAGGGTGAGTATGAGGTGACTACCACCCACAGGGTGAGTATGAGGTGACTACCACCCACAGGGTGAGTATGAGGTGACTACCACCCACAGGGTGAGTATGAGGTGACTACCACCCACAGGGTGAGTATGAGGTGACTACCACCCACAGGGTGAGTATGACGTGACTACCACCCACAGGGTGAGTATGAGGTGACTACCACCCACAGGGTGAGTATGAGGTGACTACCACCCACAGGGTGAGTATGAGGTGACTACCACCCACAGGGTGAGTATGACGTGACTACCACCCACAGGGTGAGTATGAGGTGACTACCACCCACAGGGAGAGTATGAGGTGACTACCACCCACAGGGTGAGCATGACGTGACTACCACCAACAGGGTGAGTATGACGTGACTACCACCCACAGGTTGAGCATGACGTGACTACCACCAACAGGGTGAGTATGAGGTGACTACCACCCACAGGGTGAGTATGAGGTGACTACCACCCACAGGGTGAGTATGAGGTGACTACCACCCACAGGGTGAGTATGAGGTGACTACCACCCACAGGGTGAGTATGAGGTGACTACCACCAACAGGGTGAGCATGACGTGACTACCACCAACAGGGTGAGTATGACGTGACTACCACCCACAGGTTGAGCATGACGTGACTACCACCAACAGGGTGAGTATGAGGTGACTACCACCCACAGGGTGAGTATGAGGTGACTACCACCAACAGGGTGAGTATGAGGTGACTACCACCAACAGGGTGAGTATGAGGTGACTACCACCAACAGGGTGAGTATGAGGTGACTACCACCAACAGGGTGAGTATGAGGTGACTACCACCCACAGGGTGAGTATGAGGTGACTACCACCCACAGGGTGAGTATGAGGTGACTACCACCCACAGGGTGAGTATGAGGTGACTACCACCCACAGGGTGAGTATAAGGTGCCTACCACCCACAGGGTGAGTATGAGGTGACTACCACCCACAGGGTGAGTATGAGGTGACTACCACCCACAGGGTGAGTATGAGATGACTACCACCCACAGGGTGAGTATGAGGTCACTACCACCCACAGGGTGAGTATGAGGTGACTACCACCCACAGGGTGAGTATGAGGTGACTACCACCCACAGGGTGAGTATGAGGTGACTACCACCCACAGGGTGAGTATGAGGTGACTACCACCCACAGGGTGAGCATGACGTGACTACCACCCACAGGGTGAGTATGAGGTGACTACCACCCACAAGGTGAGTACGACGTGACTACCACCCACAGGGTGAGTATGACGTGACTACCACCCACAGGGTATGAGGTGACTACCACCCAGAGGGTGAGTATGAGGTGACTACCACCCAGAGGGTGAGTATGAGGTGACTACCACCCACAGGGTGAGTATGAGGTGACTAAAAACCCACAGGGTGAGTATGAGGTGACTACCACCCACAGGGTATGAGGTGACTACCACCAAGAGGGTGAGCATGAGGTGACCACCCACAGGGCGAGTATGAGGTGACTACCACCCACAGGGCGATTATGAGGTGACTAAAAACCCACAGGGTGAGTATGAGGTGACCACCCACAGGGTGAGTATGAGGTGACCACCACCCACAGGGTATGAGGTGACTACCACCCACAGGGTGAGTATGAGGTGACCACCCACAGGGTGAGTGTGAGGTGACCACCACCCACAGGGTGAGTATGAGGTAACCACCACCCACAGGGTGAGTATGAGGTGACCACCCACTGGGTGAGTATGAGGTGACCACCACCCACAGGGTGAGTATGAGGTGACCACCACCCACAGGGTGAGTATGAGGTGACCACCCACAGGGTGAGTATGAGGTGACCACCACCCACAGGGTGAGTATGACGTGACTACCACCCACAGGGTGAGTATGACGTGACTACCACCCACAGCGTGAGTATGGTAGTGGTGGTGGTAGTAGTAGTGGTGGTGGTAGTACTGGTGGTGGTGACAGTCGTGGTGGTGGTAGTGGTGGTGGTGGTAGTACTGGTGGTGGTGGTGGTAGTGGTGGTGATGGCAGTAGTGGGTGGTGGTGGTGGTAGTGGTGGTGGCAGTAGTGGTGGTGGTAGTGGTGGTGGTGGTGGCAGTAGTGGGTGGTGGTGGTGGTGGTGGTGGTAGTAGTAGTAGTGGTGGTGGTGGTGGTGGTAGTACTGGTGGTGGCAGTAGTGGGTGGTGGTAGTAGTGGTGGTGGTGGCAGTAGTGGGTGGTGGTAGTAGTAGTGGTGGTAGTACTGGTGGTGGTGGTAGTACTGGTGGTGGTAGTATTAGTGGTGGTGGTGGTAGTACTGGTGGTGGTGGTAGTACTGGTGGTGGTGGTAGTACTGGTGGTGGTAGTACTGGTGGTAGTTGCAGTAGTGGTGGTGGTAGTACTGGTGGTGGTGGTAGTAGTGGTGGTGGTAGTACTGGTGGTGGTACTGGTGGTGGTGGTAGTAGTAGTACTGGTGGTGGTGGTAGTACTGGTGGAGGTGGTAGTACTGGTGGTGGTGGCAGTAGTGGTGGTGGTAGTACTGGTGGTGGTGGTAGTACTGGTGGTGGTGGTAGTACTGGTGGTGGTGGTAGTACTGGTGGTGGTGGTAGTACTGGTGGTGGTAGTACTGGTGGTGGTGGTAGTACTGGTGGTGGTGGTAGTACTGGTGGTGGTGGTAGTACTGGAGGTGGTAGTACTGGTGGTGGTGGTAGTACTGGTGGTGGTGGTAGTACTGGTGGTGGTGGCAGTAGTTTACCTGGAGTTTACCTGGAGAGAGTTCCGGGGGTCAACGCCCCCGCGGCCCGGTCTGTGACCAGGCCTCCTGGTGGATCAGAGCCTGATCAACCAGGCTGTTACTGCTGGCTGCACGCAAACCAACGTACGAGCCACAGCCCGGCTGATCAGGAACTGACTTTAGGTGCTTGTCCAGTGCCAGCTTGAAGACTGCCAGGGGTATGTTGGTAATCCTCCTTATGTGTGCTGGGAGGCAGTTGAACAGTCTCGGGCCCCTGACACTTATTGTATGGTCTCTTAACGTGCTAGTGACACCCCTGCTTTTCAATGGGGGGATGGTGCATCGTCTGCCAAGTCTTTTGCTTTCGTAGTGAGTGATTTTCGTGTGCAAGTTCGGTACTAGTCCCTCTAGGATTTTCCAGGTGTATATAATCATGTATCTCTCCCTCCTGCGTTCCAGGGAATACAGGTTTAGGAACCTCAAGCGCTCCCAGTAATTGAGGTGTTTTATCTCCGTTATGCGCGCCGTGAAAGTTCTCTGTACATTTTCTAGGTCAGCAATTTCACCTGCCTTGAAAGGAGCTGTTAGTGTGCAGCAATATTCCAGCCTAGATAGAACAAGTGACCTGAAGAGTGTCATCATGGGCTTGGCCTCCCTAGTTTTGAAGGTTCTCATTATCCATCCTGTCATTTTTCTAGCAGATGCGATTGATACAATGTTATGGTCCTTGAAGGTGAGATCCTCCGACATGATCACTCCCAGGTCTTTGATGTTGGTGTTTCGCTCTATTTTGTGGCCAGAATTTTTGTACTCTGATGAAGATTTAATTTCCTCATGTTTACCATATCTGAGTAATTGAAATTTCTCATCGTTGAACTTCATATTGTTTTCTGCAGCCCACTGAAAGATTTGGTGGTTGTTACAAAATACTTAAACTATTAAAATAAACATGTATATGAGAGTACCAGAGAGTCAACTTACTGATCTGCCTCTATCATGTAACCTGTTACTGGCTTTGTAACAGTTGTTGGTGAAAATTCAAGACCAGTTATCGTGTACTCCTCACAGCGCTTTTATTGACTGCAACTCTATGAAATTATACCAACAAATAAAAGTTTGAAAACTTTAATATCAGAAGGTATTTAGGTTTAACATTCACAGTTAAACGTAAACTTAAAAATACAATATTCCTCTATACATCCCTTGGTGTATAGCTTATATATATTTGTATAGATTATTTTATATTCTGTAAATTTAATATAACAGTATTATCAGCACTTATGATAGTGTACACAGAAATACTCACAGAAACCGTACCATCTGGTACGTTAATTGACTGAAATTTAGTGTACTCTAAAGTACAAGAGTAACATATGTGTATATGTGTGTGTGTGGTGTGCTCTGCTAGGCTCTACTTAGAATGTGACTGACAGAAAAAAGTTCCTAGATAAGCTAACTTCAGACCAGTTCTCCAAACAGCAAAATGGACAAAGCAGCCGTGAGCAGCACAGCGTTAGGGCAAGGAAGGAGACAAAACGACCTTCAGTGTGGGACAATCGATAAGCCATTCAAACACAGCAAAATACTCCCAAATTACTGAACTAAGTTCAGCAATTTCCAACGACTACGACAGTGTTTAGATGACAGTCAGAACAAGGTAGGTCTTGAGTTAGATTCGGGATTGACGTATGGAAAATGTCTAACACAACCTCAGAAAACGTCAGAAATCACTAGCTCTAAATAAAGCTCTTTGAGCAGATTTGCCGAGTCAAGAGATATATGTCCCGGCCACGATGTGACCACAGCACAAGCAGGAAGACAAAAGTCGATGAACGACCCTCCCCAGGGAAGTCACCGCAAGACTGAAGATGAATGACATCCTCCAACCGGAGGAGCCACTGCAAGACGTCCGTACAGGACTGAAAAAAGAAGATTCAAAGTTTATTCTCTATAAGGATTACAATGCTGAGTTTACAGAATTTGGTTATTGTGTGGTTTACATGTAGTAAAATAGTAATTACAGAGGGGGCCACTGGAACACCTAGCATGGCTAGGCATTTCGGGCAGACTTATATTAATTCTTAACTTTAAAATATTACAAATTATGAGGTAAGTTGGTATTATGGCTAAGTGACTAAATACTAGTTTGTGAGTTTAGCAATGTGAATGCTTTTGTTTTGGCACTATACATAGTTTCAGTATTGGAGTATCACAGGCCAACTTATGACTAGTTAGGATTCATTATTTTAAGATTGAGATTGATATTTATGTTTATGGTCAAATGGGTGAGTGAGTGTAAGTGTGAACCACCAGGTGGTATTCGTGTAATTAGTTGACGGGGTGTATCAGGAAGATAAGATGTTTTCTAATGGTAGTTTTGAAGGTGATGAATGTGTCTGCAGTTCTAGAGTTTTCAGGTAGGGTGTTCCAGATTTTAGGGCCTTTGACATACATTGAATGTTTGTAAAGGTTTAGTCGGACACGGGGAATGTGGGGACTCGCAGGAACCAAGGATCAGATGAGAATGGTTCTGGTAGGGAGGAGTGGATGGAGGAGCAGTGGAAAAGGATGGAACAAGAGTGGGAGAGAAAATTAGGAGAGCTTTCTGAAAAAATGGAGAAAGAGCTCTCTGTGAAATTGGAAAAGAGGTTGGAGAAGGAGACAAAGAATTGGGAGGCACAAGTCGAAACTGCAGTAGCCAAGATAAGGGTCCTAGAAGTTGAGATAAATAGGCTGAAGCGGGTTACAGGGGCAGTGACAAGAGAAGACACAGCATATGAAGCTGCGAGGCCGAACAGGAAGGAAGGAATTATGAATTATGCTAAGGTCACATCAGTCTGCCAAGGAGGACCAAGGAGTGGTTGCAGATGGAGAGGGTGATAGGTCAAATGCTGAGGCACAACAAGGCTATCAAGAGCCACTGGAAAAATCAAGGGAGAAACTGACCACATACAGGCAGGATCCAGAGTCACAGAGGGTGAGGCAATGGGAGGAAGAAAGGGCAAAATCAGTGTTTATCCATGGGCTTCAGGAGAGAGAGGAAAGGACACACACTGAAAGGCAGCAGGAAGAAAGAAAGGAGATTGAGAAAATCATCACGGAAATAGGTGAAGAGATGGACGAGATTGTAAATTTTCAGAGAATAGGGGGGTACTCGAAGGGGAGAAACCGACCAATCAAGCTGATTCTCAGGACGGAAACAGTGCGGAACAGGATCCTCCAAGAGAAACCACGATTGAAATACTCGGAAGAGTACAAGAGGGTGTTCCTAGACAGAGACAGAACAAAATCAGAACGACAGCAGCTGAGGGAGAGGACAAAAAAGCGAAAGGAGCTAGGAAAAGAGACAAGGAGGGAACCAGCAGAGGTCAGTCAGAGCAGAACAGAACAGCAAGGGCAAGCACACACACAACTACTCTCAGAACCATACAACCTATCACACCATCCCAACACACACTACAATCCATACCCACAGCCTCCACCCAACACCGAGCTATAGAATCCCACAGTATGCCACCAGGTCTCCCACCCTCACAGGCCCCCCAAACCACAGTGTTGGAAAGGAAACTGAAGGTATGGTACACAAACGCTGATGGAATAACAAATAAGTGGGAGGAGTGGCATGAAAGAGTCAAAGAAGCATCACCGGACATCATAGCTCTCACAGAAACCAAGCTTACAGGTATGATAACAGATGCCATCTTTCCAACGGGATACCAAATCCTGAGGAAAGACAGAGGGAACAGGGGGGGTGGAGGAGTGGCGTTGCTGATCAAAAATCGCTGGAATTTTGATGAGCTGGAGAGAGGAGACAGCGGAGAAGAAAGTGATTACATAGTGGGAACACTTCACTCTGGAGGTCCCAACGTGGTAATAGCAGTGATGTATAACCCACCACAGAACAGCAGGAGGCCAAGGCAAGAGTACGACGAGAGCAATAGAGCGATGGTTGACACACTGGCTAGAGTGGCCAGAAGAGCTCATGCATGCAGGGCAAAGCTCCTGATCATGGGTGACTTTAACCACAAGGAGATCGATTGGGAGAACTTGGACCCACATGGGGGCCAAGATACATGGAGGGCTAAGATGATGGAGGTGGTACTGGAAAACTTCATGTGCCAACACGTAAGGGACACTACAAGAGAGAGAGGAGAGGATGAACCAGCAAGGCTGGACTTAGTATTCACCTTGAGTAGTGCAGATATCGAGGACATCACATATGAAAGACCCCTTGGGGCCAGTGACCATGTAGTTTTAAGCTTCGAATACACAGTAGAGCTACAAGTGGAGGGAGAAGCAGGAAGGCCAGGACGAATGAAGCCAAACTACAAGAAAGGGGACTACACAGGAATGAGGAACTACCTGAACGGGGTTCAGTGGGACAGAGAACTGGCAGGGAAGCCAGTTAATGAGATGATGGAATATGTAGCAACAAAATGCAAGGAGGCTGAGGAGAGGTTTGTACCCAAGGGTAACAGGATTAATGAAAAAGCCAGGATGAGCCCATGGTTTACCCAAAGGTGCAGGGAGGCAAAAACCAAGTGTGCTAGGGAATGGAAGAAATATAGAAGGCAAAGGACCCAGGAGAATAAGGAGAACAGTCGTAGAGCCAGAAACGAATATGCACAGATAAGAAGGGAGGCCCAAAGACAATATGAAAATGACATAGCAGCGAAAGCCAAATCTGACCCGAAACTGTTGTACAGCCACATCAGGAGGAAAACAACAGTCAAGGACCAGGTAATCAGGCTAAGGAAGGAAGGAGGAGAGACAACAAGAAATGACCGTGAAGTATGTGAAGAACTCAACAAGAGATTCAAAGAAGTGTTCACAGAGGAGACAGAAGGGACTCCAGAAAGACGGAGAGGTGGGGCACACCACCAAGTGCTGGACACAGTGCACACAACCGAGGAAGAAGTGAAGAGGCTTCTGAGTGAGCAAGATACCTCAAAGGCAATGGGGCCAGATAACATCTCCCCATGGGTATTGAGAGAGGGAGCAGAGGCGCTATGTGTACCCCTAACAACAATATTCAATACATCTATCGAAACAGGGAGATTGCCTGAGGCATGGAAGACAGCAAATGTAGTCCCAATCTTTAAAAAAGGAGACAGACATGAAGCATTAAACTACAGACCAGTGTCACTGACATGTATAGTATGCAAAATCATGGAGAAGATTATCAGGAGAAGAGTGGTGGAACACCTAGAAAGGAATGATCTCATCAACAGCAGCCAACATGGTTTCAGGGACGGGAAATCCTGTGTCACAAACCTACTGGAGTTCTATGACATGGTGACAGCAGTAAGACAAGAGAGAGAGGGGTGGGTGGATTGCATTTTCTTGGACTGCAAGAAGGCGTTTGACACAGTTCCACACAAGAGATTGGTGCAAAAACTGGAGGACCAAGCAGGGATAACAGGGAAGGCACTACAATGGATCAGGGAATACTTGTCAGGAAGACAGCAGCGAGTCATGGTACGTGGCGAGGTGTCAGAGTGGGCACCTGTGACCAGCGGGGTCCCGCAGGGGTCAGTCCTAGGACCAGTGCTGTTTCTGGTATTTGTGAACGACATGACGGAAGGAATAGACTCTGAGGTGTCCCTGTTTGCAGATGACGTGAAGTTGATGAGAAGAATGCACTCGATCGAAGACCAGGCAGAACTACAAAGGGATCTGGACAGGCTGCAGACCTGGTCCAGCAATTGGCTCCTGGAGTTCAATCCCACCAAGTGCAAAGTCATGAAGATTGGGGAAGGGCAAAGAAGGCCGCAGACGGAGTACAGTCTAGGGGGTCAGAGACTACAAACCTCACTCAAGGAAAAAGATCTTGGGGTGAGTATAACACCAGGCACATCTCCTGAAGCGCACATCAACCAAATAACTGCTGCAGCATATGGGCGCCTAGCAAACCTCAGAACAGCATTCCGACATCTTAATAAGGAATCATTCAGGACCCTGTACACCGTGTATGTTAGGCCCATATTGGAGTATGCGGCACCAGTTTGGAACCCACACCTAGCCAAGCACGTGAAGAAACTAGAGAAAGTGCAAAGGTTTGCAACAAGACTAGTCCCAGAGCTAAGAGGTATGTCCTACGAGGAGAGGTTAAGGGAAATCAACCTGACGACACTGGAGGACAGGAGAGATAGGGGGGACATGATAACGACATACAAAATACTGAGAGGAATTGACAAGGTGGACAAAGACAGGATGTTCCAGAGATTGGACACAGTAACAAGGGGACACAGTTGGAAGCTGAAGACACAGATGAATCACAGGGATGTTAGGAAGTATTTCTTCAGCCACAGAGTAGTCAGTAAGTGGAATAGTTTGGGAAGCGATGTAGTGGAGGCAGGATCCATACATAGCTTTAAGCAGAGGTATGATAAAGCTCACGGCTCAGGGAGAGTGACCTAGTAGCGATCAGTGAAGAGGCGGGGCCAGGAGCTCGGACTCGACCCCCGCAACCTCAACTAGGTGAGTACAACTAGGTGAGAGATGTTTGTCTGGTGTTATGCCTGTGGGTTCTGTCACAACTATCAAGAAAGCATTTTAGGTCAAGGTTATTGGAATTTAAGGTCCTGTAGATGTAGATTGCACAGTAGTAAGTGTGGATGTACTGAACAGGGAGTAAGTTTAGATCTATGAAGAGTGGGGGGGTGTGTTGCCAGGGATGGGATTTAGTGATTATTCTTACTGCAGCTTTTTGTTGAGTTATTATTGGCTTTAGATGTGTTGCTGCAGTTGATCCCCAAGCACAAATAGCATAGGTGAGGTATGGATAAATAAGTGAGTGGTATAGTGTGAGAAGGGCATTTTGTGGCACGTAGTATCGTATCTTGGAGAGGATCCCAACCTTTTTGGATACTTTTTTGGTTATGTGTTTGATATGGGTGCTGAAATTCAGGATGTTGTCGAGGTATAGGCCTAGGAATTTGCCCTCATTATGTCTGGCAATTAGAGTGTTGTCGATCTTAATGTTAATTTGCCCAACTCCTGCTCTGCTACCAAACATAATATAGTAGGTTTTGTCAGTGTTAAGCGTAAGTTTACTGGCTGTCATCCAAGTCGATATTTTGATCAGCTCCTCGTTAACAATGGTGTTGAGGGTGGCAAGATTAGGGTGAGAGATGACATAAATCGTGTCGTCAGCAAAAAGAATGGGGTTCAGGTGTTGGGATACGTTTGGAAGATCATTGATGTATATGAGGAAGAGCAGGGGACCAAGGACACTTCCCTGCGGAACTCCAGTATCAAGTGGCCGTGTTGTTGATGCTGTGTCTTTAATGGTGACATACTGATACCTATTAGTAAGGTAAGATTTGAAATATGCAAGCGCATGGCCTCTTATACCATAATGGTCAAGTTTGTGGAGTAGGATGCCGTGGTCTACTGTGTCAAAAGTTTTTCTTAGGTCAATAAAAATTCCTAGTGGATATTCCTTATTTTCCAATGCTGTGTAAAGCAGATCTAGCATTTTTATAATTGCATCATTAATGCTTTTATTTTTTCTGAATCCAAATTTGGCGCCAAAGCCACAATCTGGAGCAGACTCGGGCTGGGACAACGCCGGCGAACCTACTACTTACGTATGTCTCCTGGAGTTTACCTGGACAGGGTTTCGGGGGTCAACGCCCCCGCGGCCTGGTCTGAGACCAGGCTTCATGGTGGATCTGGATTTGATCAACCAGGCTGTTATTGCTGGCCGCACGCAAGCTGACGTACGAACCACAGCCTGGTTGGTCAGGTACTGACTTTAGGTGCCTGTCCAGTGCCTTCTTGAAGGCAGCCAGGGGTCTATTGGTAATCCCCCTTATGTATGCTGGGAGGCAGTTGAACAGTCTTGGGCCCCGGACACTTACTGTGTTGTCTCTCAGTGTACTAGTGGCACCCCTGTTTTCATCGGGGAAACGTTGCATCTCCTGCCGAGTGTTTTGCTTCATAGGGAGTGATTTTCGTGTGCAGGTTTGGTACCAATCCCTCCAGGACCTTCCAAGTGTATATTATCATGCAACTCTCTCGCCTGCGTTCGAGGGAATACAGATCAAAGACCTTAACCGTTCCAGGTAGTTTAGGTGCCTTATCGCACTTATGTGTGCCGTGAAAGTTCTTTGTACACTCTCCAGGTCTGCAATGTCGCCAGCCTTGAAGGGGGCCATTAGTGTACAGCAGTATTTCAGCCAAGAGAGCACAAACGATTTGAAGAGAATCATCATGGGCTTGGCGTTCCTAGTTTTGACTGTTCTCATTATCCATGCTATCATTTTCCTAGCGGATGAGGTAGATACATTGTTGTGGTCTTTGAAGGCGAGATCCTCTGACATTATCACTCCCAGGTCCTTCACATTACTTTTCCATTCTATTGTATGGTTAGAATTTGTGGTATACCCTGACACATTTATAATTTCTTCAAGTTTTCCATATCTGAGTAGTTGAAATTTCTCCTCGTTGAACTTCATATTGTTTTGAGTGGCCCATTCGGCTCAACAACGGAAACATAGCCTTTAATAATAATAATAATAATAATAATAATAATAATAATAATAATAATAATAATAATAATATCTTTATTTATGCAAGTACATATACATGGTATACAGTCCTAAATGACATCAATGACATACTGATGTATAGTAAGCCGTTTGTTATGCTGAGCATTTCGGGCAAATTAGGTCAGTTTTGTCCCAGGATGCGACCCACACCAGTCGACTAACACCCAGGTACCCATTTTACTGATGGGTGAATACAGACAATCGGTGTAAGGAAACACGCCCAATGTTTCCACCCTTGTCGGGAATCGAACCAGGACCCCTCAGCGTGTGAAGAGAGCTTTCGCCACTAGGCCACGGGCCTGGTCTACATGGCATGAGCAGAGGAGAAGAGCGTTCTCCCAGACAGAGAGAGGAAGAGAGGTGTTGCTTTGAAGAGGTCCAGTTAGAGAGACAGACGTTGGAGTTGCGACTTCAGGTGTCCTCCGCCGGCTATGCCTACAGACAGAGACAGTATAATAACCTATGTGACATGTCAAGATATCTTATTAATGAAAATAAGATACCAGATATACTAAGCAAATTTCCTAAATTTGCTTGTAACAGATAAGTGAACTATAGATATGTAGATATAAATCCATATGTATTCCTGTTAACCCTTTGGGGCCTAGTTCCTAGGCCTTTTGTGTATCCACATGCTCTCGCGCTACCGTCCACAGGATGGATATGGGGTGCACAATAAACTAGCCACTTCGGTGGCAAAATCTAAAATCTAATCCGCCGGCTACCACACGCGCCAGATATCAAACAACCAAGCAGGTAGTTTGAAGCGTGGGCAACCTATCAAGACTCCTTTTAGCGAGCACAGTGTAGTTGTTACGTCCTGTCTGTACATTATACGAAAGCTTAAGATACAAGACAGATAATATCATAAAGCAAATTATTTTCGATTTAGTAATTAACGAAAATAACATTAGCAATACAATATTAGATGAGAGATATATATATAATTATTATGTCATTTTTCTGAGGACACTACAATGGTGGTGGTGGTGGTGGTAGTGCTAGTGGTGGTAGTTGTGGTGGTAGTGGTGGTGGTAGTGCTGGTGGTGATGGTAGTGGTGGTGGTGATTGTGGTGGTGATGCTGGTGATGGTAGTGGTGGTGGTGCTGCTGATGGTGGTGGTGGTAGTGTTGGTGGTGGTGGTGCTGGTGGTGGTGCTGGTAGTGGTGCTGGTGCTGATGGTGGTGGTGGTAGTGTTGGTGGTGGTAGTGCTGGTGGTGGTGCTGGTGGTGGTAGTGCTGGTGCTGGTGCTGTGGTGGTGGTGGTAGTGTTGGTGGTGGTAGTGCTGGTGGTGGTGGTGGTGGTCCTGATGGTGCTGGTGCTGATGGTGGTGGTGGTAGTGTTGGTGGTGGTAGTGCTGGTGGTGGTAGTGCTGGTGGTGGTGGTCCTGATGGTGCTGGTGCTGATGGTGGTGGTGGTAGTGTTGGTGGTGGTAGTGCTGGTGGTGGTAGTGCTGGTGGTGGTGGTGGTGGTCCTGATGGTGCTGGTGGTGGTAGTGTTGGTGGTGGTAGTGCTGGTGTCAGCATAGTTGCTGATCCCGTATATGTATATGTTATCTATCATAGTTAGTACCATCCATACGTTTTACATACACGACCCAGTGCTAGGCTCAGTGACTAGCTTGTGTGACGTCACGTGATGCCGATGTGAGCGCTACGCTCCTGGTCTTAGGCCTCAGTTCCCCGTAGTCCTAGCAGGCGACAGGAGAGGCAGTTTGGGCTCTCCCTTATCACAGTCTGCAATATAAGCGTTAACACCCAACCACTTGTGTTTAACTCCAACCATCAAATCTCCACGAACCCTCTCAACACTGGTGGTGGTGCTGCTGATGGTGGTAGTGGTGGTGGTAGTGGTGGTGCTAGTGGTGGTGGTAGTGGTGGTGCTAGTGGTGGTGGTGGTAGTGCTGGTGTACTCACTATAGCTGTTCCTCTGCCTCATGTACATGAGTGAGAAAATCAATGCTCACTCTGGTCTTCCAACCCACCACCTGCTGCCTTGCCACCACCCACATGCTGCCCTGCCACTACCCACCTGCTGCCTTGCCACCACCCACATGCTGCCCTGCCACTACCCACCTGTTGCCCTGCCACCACCCACCTGCTGCCCTGCCACCACCCACCTGCTGCCCTGCCACCACCCACCTGCTGCCCTGCCATCACCCATCTGCTGCCCTGCCACCACCCACCTGCTGCCCTGCCACCACCCACCTGCTGCCCTGCCACCACCCACCTGCTGCCCTGCCACCACCTGCTGCCTTGCCACCACCCACGTGCTGCCCTGCCACCACCTGCTGCCTTGCCACCACCCAAGTGCTGCCCTGCCACAACCCACCTGCTGCCCTGCCACCACCCACCTGCTGCCCTGCCACCACCCACCTGCTGCCCTTCCACCACTCACCTGCTGTCCTACCCCCTCCCCCCCACATACCTGCTGCCCAGCCACCACCCACCTGTTGTCCTGCCACCACCGACCTGCTGTCCTACTCCCCCACCTGCTGTCCTACTCCTGCCCCACCTGCTGTCCTACTCCTCCCCCACCTATTGTCCTACTCCTCCCCCACCTGCTGTCCTACTCCTTCCCCCACCTGCTGTCCTACTCCTCCCCCACCTGCTGTCCTACTCCTCTCCCACCTGCTGTCCTACTCCTCCCCCACATGCTGTTCTGTCCCCACCCACCTGTTGTCCTCCACTCTTATTTTCCTCCCTCTACACCCCTCCCTCCCTCTCGCGCCTTCACCCTCCCGTCTTTCCCTTCTGTATTTTCTTCGTGTGTTGAGCATATCGTTTCTTTCTGAATTTGACGCGTTTTTAAATCCACTTTCAGTGACTGACACACGCACATCAAGCCACTTTCAGTGACTGACACGCACATCAATCCACTTTCAGTGACTGACACACGCACATCAAGCCACTTTCAGTGACTGACACGCACATCAATCCACTTTCAGTGACTGACACACGCACATCAATCCACTTTCAGTGACTGACACACGCACATCAATCCACTTTCAGTGACTGACACACGCACATCAAGCCACTTTCAGTGACTGACACACTCACATCAAGCCACTTTCAGTGACTGACACACGCACATCAAGCCACTTTCAGTGACTGACACACGCACATCAATCCACTTTCAGTGACTGGCACACGCACATCAATCCACTTTCAGTGACTGACACACATCAATCCACTTTCAGTGACTGACACACGCACATCAATCCACTTTCAGTGACTGACACACGCACATCAATCCACTTTCAGTGACTGACACACGCACATCAATCCACTTTCAGTGACTGACACACGCACATCAAGCCACTTTCAGTGACTGACACACTCACATCAATCCACTTTCAGTGACTGACACACGCACATCAATCCACTTTCAGTGACTGACACACTCACATCAATCCACTTTCAGTGACTGACACACGCACATCAAGCCACTTTCAGTGACTGACACACGCACATCAAGCCACTTTCAGTGACTGACACACGCACATCAAGCCACTTTCAGTGACTGACACACGCACATCAAGCCACTTTCAGTGACTGACACACGCACATCAAGCCACTTTCAGTGACTGACACACTCACATCAATCCACTTTCAGTGACTGACACACGCACATCAATCCACTTTCAGTGACTGACACACGCACATCAAGCCACTTTCAGTGACTGACACAGCAGGAGCCAGGAGCTGTAAATAAAGCCCTGCAACCCCATAACATAAAAGATGTGATCCACGATCACATCTTTTATGTTATTAAATCTTTTCGTGATGGACGGAGAGAATTTTGAATGAGCAGTGAGAGAGTGTAAGTTTCCTGTTACCATTGGAAGACTGGGAAGACGTTAATTTTAACAAATAGAGAAGAATTTCGTTATACCTGGAGTTTACCTGGAGAGAGTTTCGGGGGTCAACGCCCCCGCGGCCCGGTCTGTGACCAGGCCTCCTGGTGGATCAGCGCCTGATCAACCAGGCTGTTGCTGCTGGCTGCACGCAAACCAACGTATGAGCCACAGCCCGGCTGATCAGGAACTGACTTTAGGTGCTTGTCCAGTGCCAGCTTGAAGACTGCCAGGGGTCTGTTGGTAATCCCCCTTATGTGTGCTGGGAGGCAGTTGAACAGTCTCGGGCCCCTGACACTTATTGTATGGTCTCTTAACGTGCTAGTGACACCCCTGCTTTTCATTGGGGGGATGGTGCATCGTCTGCCAAGTCTTTTGCTTTCGTAGTGAGTGATTTTCGTGTGCAAGTTCGGTACTAGTCCCTCTAGGATTTTCCAGGTGTATATAATCATGTATCTCTCCCTCCTGCGTTCCAGGGAATACAGGTTTAGGAACCTCAAGCACTCCCAGTAATTGAGGTGTTTTATCTCCGTTATGCGCGCCGTGAAAGTTCTCTGTACATTTTCTAGGTCGGCAATTTCACCTGCCTTGAAAGGTGCTGTTAGAGTGCAGCAATATTCCAGCCTAGATAGAACAAGTGACCTGAAGAGTGTCATCATGGGCTTGGCCTCCCTAGTTTTGAAGGTTCTCATTATCCATCCTGTCATTTTTCTAGCAGATGCGATTGATACAATGTTATGGTCCTTGAAAGTGAGATCCTCCGACATAATCACTCCCAGGTCTTTGACGTTGGTGTTTCGCTCTATTTTGTGGCCAGAATTTGTTTTGTACTCTGATGAAGATTTAATTTCCTCATGTTTACCATATCTGAGTAATTGAAATTTCTCATCGTTGAACTTCATATTGTTTTCTGCAGCCCACTGAAAGATTTGGTTGATGTCCGCCTGGAGCCTTGCAGTGTCTGCAATGGAAGACACTGTCATGCAGATTCGGGTGTCATCTGCAAAGGAAGACACGGTGCTGTGGCTGACATCCTTGTCTATGTCGGATATGAGGATGAGGAACAAGATGGGAGCTAGTACTGTGCCTTGTGGAACAGAGCTTTTCACCGTAGCTGCCTCGGACTTTACTCTGTTGACGACTACTCTCTGTGTTCTGTTAGTGAGGAAATTATAGATCCATCGACCGACTTTTCCTGTTATTCCTTTAGCGCGCATTTTGTGCGCTATTACGCCATGGTCACACTTGTCGAAGGCTTTTGCAAAGTCTGTATATATTACATCTGCATTCTTTTTGTCTTCTAGTGCATTTAGGACCTTGTCGTAGTGATCCAGTAGTTGAGACAGACAGGAGCGACCTGTTCTAAACCCATGTTGCCCTGGGTTGTGTAACTGATGGGTTTCTAGATGGGTGGTGATCTTGCTTCTTAGGACCCTTTCAAAGATTTTTATGATATGGGATGTTAGTGCTATTGGTCTGTAGTTCTTTGCTGTTGCTTTACTGCCCCCTTTGTGGAGTGGGGCTATGTCTGTTGTTTTTAGTAACTGAGGGACGACCCCCGTGTCCATGCTCCCTCTCCATAGGATGGAAAAGGCTCGTGATAGGGGCTTCTTGCAGTTCTTGATGAACACAGAGTTCCATGAGTCTGGCCCTGGGGCAGAGTGCATGGGCATGTCATTTATCGCCTGTTCGAAGTCATTTGGCGTCAGGATAACATCGGATAGGCTTGTGTTAATCAAATTTTGTGGCTCTCTCATAAAAAATTCATTTTGATCTTCGACTCTCAGTCTGGTTAGCGGCTTGCTAAAAACTGAGTCATATTGGGACTTGAGTAGCTCACTCATTTCCTTGCTGTCATCTGTGTAGGACCCATCTTGTTTAAGTAGGGGCCCAATACTGGACGTTGTTCTCGATTTTGATTTGGCATAGGAGAAGAAATACTTTGGGTTTCTTTCGATTTCATTTATGGCTTTTAGTTCTTCCCGCGATTCCTGACTCCTAAAGGATTCTTTTAGCTTAAGTTCGATGCTTGCTATTTCTCTGACCAGTGTCTCCCTGCGCATTTCAGATATATTGACCTCTTTTAGCCGCTCTGTTATTCTTTTCCGTCGCCTGTAAAGGGAGCGCCTGTCTCTTTCTATTTTACATCTACTCCTCCTTTTTCTTAGAGGAATAAGCCTTGTGCATACATCGAGTGCCACCGAGTTAATCTGTTCTAGGCATAAGTTTGGGTCTGTGTTGCTTAGTATATCTTCCCAGCTTATATCGGTTAGGACTTGGTTTACTTGGTCCCACTTTATGTTTTTGTTATTGAAGTTGAATTTGGTGAATGCTCCCTCGTGACTAGTCTCATTTTGTCGGTCTGGGGCTCCACGCATACATGTCTGAACCTCAATTATGTTGTGATCTGAGTATATTGTTTTTGATATGGTGACATTTCTTATCAGATCATCATTGTTAGTGAAGATGAGGTCTAGTGTATTCTCCAGTCTAGTAGGCTCTATTATTTGCTGGTTTAAACTGAATTTTGTGCAGAGATTTAAAAGCTCGTGTGAGTGTGAGTTTTCATCAGAGCTGCCTCCTGGTGTTATTACTGCAACAATATTATTTGCTATATTCCTCCATTTTAGGTGCCTTAAGTTGAAATCCCCCAGGAGCAAGATGTTGGGTGCAGGAGCTGGAAGATTTTCCAGACAGTGGTCAATTTTTAACAGCTGTTCCTGGAATTGCTGGGATGTTGCATCCGGAGGCTTGTAGACTACCACAATGACTAGGTTTTGGTTCTCGACATTTACTGCTAAAACTTCCACTACGTCATTTGAGGCATTAAGCAGTTCTGTGCAAACAAGTGACTCTGCAATGTACAGGCCAACCCCCCCCTTTTGCCTGTTCACTCTGTCACATCTGTATAGGTTGTAACCTGGGATCCATATTTCGTTGTCCAAGTGATCCTTTATGTGGGTCTCAGTGAAAGCCGCGAACATTGCCTTTGCCTCTGCAAGCAGTCCACGGATGAAAGGTATTTTGTTGTTTGTTGCTGGCTTTAGACCCTGTATATTTGCAAAGAAGAATGTTATCGGACTGGTGGTATTGTTGGTACTGGGGGGGGATTTTTTTTCCGGCATTAGTATCTGTATCTGTTGGTTTGGAGTGGAGGCCATCGACTGTGGTTCCACTCCAGGAATGACTGGATTTGGTGTACGATTTCTGCCATTTCCTGCCAGTTTTTTTTCCTTCCTGGCACTAAAAAACCTCTCCCTCTTGAGTGGCTGTGGCTACCCAGGTTTTCCCATGGCCTGGATGTTTTGTATCTTTTTGTCCCCTTTAGATGGTATGCCTGGCAATTTAAGTTATAGCACAGTCTTTCCTGTACTGAAGAGGTACACATTTCAGGGTGAAAAAGCTTACAGGAAGGGAGTTTGCATTTTCCTGTTGTCATATGGGCATGGCATTTTCTAGGGTGGTCATAGTTGCATGTCCCATCTGTTTTTCCAGATTTCCCATGCCAGCAGATACCAAGTGCATAGTATGTGCACAGGCTTTGTTTCCGCTTGCCTTGGGTTTCTGTGACTGTATTCCCTGTTGGTGCATGTTTCCCTGTCTTACTTCTATCCTCCCTAGCACCAACAATGGAGCTCCCACCAGTTGTTTTTGGTAATTTATCCTCACTATTGCTATTGGAGTCCTCTTGTTTGCTATTTCCTGCGGTATTTCTAGTTTGCAATATTGGTTTTATCTTATCTTTGACTACACTTGTTTCCCTACTATGGCTCCTGTCCCCTATGAGGTCATTTATATGTATTCCTTCCTGCGTATAATTCCCGACTACCTGGACAAAATCTCCAGCTTCACCATTACTGTCTCCCAGGACAGTATCTCCAGCTTCACCATTTCTGTCTCCCAGGACAGCACCTCCAGCTTCACCATTACTGTCTCCCAGGACAGCACTATCAGCCCCACATTTACTGACTACCAGGACATCACCTCCAGCCTTACAGTTTGTGACTACATGGCCAGTATCAAGGGCAGTACCATTCAGCCCAGACTTTTTATGTTCCCATCTGTTGTAGAAAGCCTCCAGGTTTTCTATGAAAGCAGCTTTGATGTTGTCCTCTTTTAATACCCTTGTGATTTTAGTCCACAGATTTTCCTCATTTGGGCATACCCAAAAACACTTCTCTGTTTTAATACTGTTTGTAGCTAGTTCTGGGATATCTGCACAAGGGGCGTGACACCAATTTCCACAAAAATGACAATTTATCCATGTGGAAGCCCGTTTGTTTGACTGACCACAGACTACACACAGCTTCATAATGATTTGAATGGTTGATTTACTGCAATTCTACTAGCAACCTCTTGAATATTATATTAATAACCTTAAATGAAGCTCTAGCTATTTGTATTTCTGTTTCTAACTCTTTTTGTATATTGGACAGCTTACCGTCACGTTCCTGATTTTTAATGTTTGTGTTTATAAGGGCGCCTACAACCCCATCCGTTTACAGTCTGCTTTATTGTCCAACGAAACTGTTTGAAACCAGTCCCGGGTTCGGACCAGTCAAGGGTTCGGACCAGTCGATCTGCTCTGATCAGTGGGTCACTTATTTAAAACATACTGGTCGGTGACAGTGTAAAATAAACAGTGAGAGACTGGGTGGAATTTTGTTTTAACAGCGGAAGACTGGGTGGAATTTTGTTTGAATAGTGGGAGATTACCTGGAGAGGGTTTCGGGGGTCAACGTCCTCGCAGCCCGGTCTGTGACCAGGCCTCGCTGTGGATCATAGCCTGATCAATCAGGCTGTTACTGCTGGCCGCACGCAGACCGACGTACGAAACACAGCCCGGCTGGTCAGGTACTGATTTTAGGTGCCTGTCCAGTGCCTTCTTGAAGACAGCCAGGGGTCTATTGGTAATCCCCCGTATGTATGCTGGGAGGCAGTTGAACAGTCTTGGACTCCTGGCGCTTACTGCGTGTCTCCTAGCGTATTCATGGCGCCCCTGCTTTTCATTGCGGGGATGTTGCATTTACTGCCCAATCTTTTGCTTTGGTAGGGCGTTATTTTCGTGTGCAAATTACTCAGATATGGTAAACATGAGGAAATTAAATCTTCATCAGAGTACAAAAATTCTGGCCACAAAATAGAGCGAAACACCAACGTCAAAGACCTGGGAGTGATCATGTCGGAGGATCTCACCTTCAAGGACCATAACATTGTATCAATCGCATCTGCTAGAAAAATGACTAGGGAGGCCAAGCCCATGATGACACTCTTCAGGTCACTTGTTCTATCTAGGCTGGAATATTGCTGCACACTAACAGCACCTTTCAAGGCAGGTGAAATTGCCGACCTAGAAAATGTACAGAGAACTTTCACGGCGCGCATAACGGAGATAAAACACCTCAATTACTGGGAGCGCTTGAGGTTCCTAAACCTGTATTCCCTGGAACGCAGGAGGGAGAGATACATGATTATATACACCTGGAAAATCCTAGAGGGACTAGTACCGAACTTGCACACGAAAATCACTCACTACGAAAGCAAAATACTTGGCAGACGATGCACCATCCCCCCAATGAAAAGCAGGGGTGTCACTAGCACGTTAAGAGACCATACAATAAGTGTCAGGGGCCCGAGACGGTTCAACTGCCTCCCAGTACACATAAGGGGGATTACCAACAGACCCCTGGCAGTCTTCAAGCTGGCACTGGACAAGCACCTAAAGTCAGTTCCTGATCAGCCGGGCTGTGGCTCGTACGTTGGTTTGCGTGCAGCCAGCAGCAACAGCCTGGTTGATCAGGCTCTGATCCACCAGGAGGCCTGGTCACAGACCGGGCCGCGGGGGCGTTGACCCCCGGAACTCTCTCCAGGTAAACTCCAGGTATAGGATTTTCCAAGTGAAAGTTCTCTGTATATTCTCCTGGTCAGCAATTTCTCCTGCCTTGAAAGGGGCAGTTAGTGTACAGCAGTAGAATAAGAGAATCATCATGTGCTTGGCATCCCTAGTTTTGAAGATTCTCATTATCCATCCTATCACTTTCCTAGCACATGTGGTAGATACACTGTGATCTTTGAAAGTGAGATCCTCTAACATTATCACTCCCAGGGCCTTTACATTAGTTTTTCGCTCTGTTGTGCGGTTGGAATTTGTTTTATACTGCGATACCGTTTTAATTTCCTCCAGGTTTCCATATCGGAGTAATTGAAATCTCTCTTCACTGAACTTCATATAGTTTTCTGCGGCCCATTTAAAAATTTGGTTGATGTCCGCTTGGAAACTTGCAGTGTCTTCGATCGATAACATTGTCATGCAAATTCGGGTATCACCCGCAAAGGAAGATACGGTACTGTGGCTTATGTTAGATATGAGGATGAGGAACACGATGGAAAAAAGTACTGTGCCTTGTGGAACAGAGCTTTTCACTGTAGCCGCCTCAGACTTTACTCCGTTTATTATTACTCTTTGTGTTCTGTTAGGAAGTTATAGATCCATCTACCAACTTCTCTTGTCATTCCTTTATCACGCATTTTGCGCGCTATTACACCATAGTCACACTAGTCGAAGGCTTTCGCAAAGTCTGTGTATACTACATCTGCATTTTGTTCGTCCTCCAGAGCATCCACGATCTTGTCATAGTGATCCAGTAGTTGAGACATGCAAGAGCGACCTGCTCTAAATCCATGCTGCCCTGGGTTGTGTAACTGATGGGTATCTCAGTGGGTAGCGATCTTGCTTCTTAGAAACCTTTCAAAGATTTTTATGATGTGGGACATTAGTGTTATAGGTCTTCAATTCTTTGCAGTTGCTTTACTGCCACTTTGTGGAGTGGGGCTATGTCTGTTGTTTTTAGTGATTGGAATGACTCCTGTGTCCATGCTCCCTCTCCATAGAATGCTAAAGGCACGTGAAAGTGGCGCCTTGCAGTTCTTGATGAACACAAAATTCCACAAGTTTGGGGCTGGGGCAAAGTGCATGGGCATGTCATTTATTGCTTTTTCGAAGTCTTGTTGTGTTAGGATAATATCAGAGATTTTTGAATTGACCAAATTTTGAGTCTCGGTCATAAAAAATCACTTAGATTGTCGACTCTTAGTCTGGTTAACGACTCACTAAACGCTGAGTCATATTGGGACTTTAGTATCTCATTCATTTTTCTGTCATCTGTGTAAGTCCCATCTTGTCTAAGCAGGAGTCCAATACTGGATGTTGTGTTTGCCATAGATCTGGTATAAGAAAAGAAACATTTTGGGTTTCTTTCAATTTCATTTATGGCTTTAAGTTCTTCCTGAGTTTATCGTCTCCCATAGGATTCCTTAAGCTTAAGTTCGATATTGGCTATTTCTCTAACAAGTGCCTCCTTTCATATTTCAGATATACTGGTCACTTTTAGCAGCTCTGATTCTTCGCTTTTGCCTGTATACGGAGCGTCTCTCCTTTACTAGTTTACATCTTCTCTTCCTTTTTCTTAAAGGAATGTGCCCTGAGCATACCTCAAGTGTCACAGAGTTAGTTCTTTCTAGGCAAATGTTCGGATCCGTGTTGTTTAGGATATCTTCGCAGCTTGTTTCATATACGACATGGTTGAATTGATCCCACTGTATGTTTTTGTTTTTGAAGTTGAGTGGAATTTTGTTTTAATAGTGGGAGATCGGAAAGATTATTTTATTTTAAGAGTGGGAGATTGGAGAAATTTTTGTACACTTTAAATTGATTGAAGAACATATGACGCCGGGAGTTTGTGAAGTTCGTAAATTGATGACAAAAGCTGCTGAGCTCTGTGTGTGTGTGTGTGTGTGTACTCACCTAGTTGAGGTTGCAGGGGTCGAGTCCAAGCTCCTGGCCCCGCCTCTTCACTGCTCGCTACTAGGTCACTCTCCCTGAACCGTGAGCTTTATCTTACCTCTGCTTAAAGCTATGTATGGATCCTGCCTCCACTACATCGCTTCCCAAACTATTACACTTCCTGACTACTCTGTGGCTGAAAAAATACTTCCTAACATCCCTGTGATTCATATTTGTCTTCAACTTCCAGCTGTGTCCCCTTGTTGCTGTGTCCCATCTCTGGAACATCCTGTCTTTGTCCACCTTGTCAATTCCTCTCAGTATTTTGTATGTCGTTATCATGTCCCCCCTATCTCTCCTGTCCTCCAGTGTCGTCAGGTCGATTTCCCTTAACCTCTCCTCGTAGGACATTCCTCCTAGCTCTGGGACTAGTCTTGTTGCAAACCTTTGCACTTTCTCTAGTTTCTTTACGTGCTTGGCTAGGTGTGGGTTCCAGACTGGTGCCATATACTCCAATATGGGCCTAACGTACACGGTGTACAGGGTCCTGAACGATTCCTTATTAAGATGTCGAAATGCTGTTCTGGGGTTTGCTAGGCGCCCATATGCTGCAGCAGTTATTTGGTTGATGTGCGCTTCAGGAGATGTGCCTGGTGTTATACTCACCCCAAGATCTTTTTCCTTGAGTGAGGTTTGTAGTCTCTGGCCCCCTAGACTGTATTCCGTCTGCGGTCTTCTTTGCCCTTCCCCAATCTTCATGACTTTGCACTTGGTGGGGTTGAACTCCAGGAGCCAATTGCTGGACCAGGTCTGCAGCCTGTCCAGATCCCTTTGTAGTTCTGCCTGGCCTTCGATCGAATGAATTCTTCTCATCAACTTCACGTCATCTGCAAACAGGAACACTTCGGAGTCTATTCCTTCCGTCATGTCGTTCACAAATACCAGAAACAGCACTGGTCCTAGGACTGACCCCTGTGGGACCCCGCTGGTCACAGGTGCCCACTCTGACACCTCGCCGTGTACCATGACTCGCTGCTGTCTTCCTGGCAAGTACTCCCTGATCCACTGTTTACCTGGAGAGAGTTCCGGGGGTCAACGCCCCCGCGGCCCGGTCTGTGACCAGGCCTCCTGGTGGATCAGAGCCTGATCAACCAGGCTGTTGCTGCTGGCTGCACGCAAACCAACGTACGAGCCACAGCCCGGCTGATCAGGAACTGACTTTAGGTGCTTGTCCAGTGCCAGCTTGAAGATTGCCAGGGGTCTGTTGGTAATCCCCCTTATGTGTGCTGGGAGGCAGTTGAACAGTCTCGGGCCCCTGACACTTATTGTATGGTCTCTTAACGTGCTAGTGACACCCCTGCTTTTCATTGGGGGGATGGTGCATCGTCTGCCAAGTCTTTTGCTTTCGTAGTGAGTGATTTTCGTGTGCAAGTTCGGTACTAGTCCCTCTAGGATTTTCCAGGTGTATATAATCATGTATCTCTCCCTCCTGCGTTCCAGGGAATACAGGTTTAGAAACCTCAAGCGCTCCCAGTAATTGAGGTGTTTTATCTCCGTTATGCGCGCCGTGAAAGTTCTCTGTACATTTTCTAGGTCGGCATTTTCACCTGCCTTGAAAGGTGCTGTTAGCGTGCAGCAATATTCCAGCCTAGATAGAACAAGTGACCTGAAGAGTGTCATCATGGGCTTGGCCTCCCTAGTTTTGAAGGTTCTCATTATCCATCCTGTCATTTTTCTAGCAGATGCGATTGATACAATGTTATGGTCCTTGAAGGTGAGATCCTCCGACATGATCACTCCCAGGTCTTTGACGTTGGTGTAGTGCCTTCCCTGTTATCCCTGCTTGGTCCTCCAGTTTTTGCACTAATCTCTTGTGTGGAACTGTGTCAAACGCATTCTTGCAGTCCAAGAAAATGCGTGTGTGTGTGTGTGTGTGTGTGTGTGTGTGTGTGTTAAGACCTCAACTCTGTGCTACGTTTCACGAGTTAGTCAATAACTCTTTCATATCTGGGACCTTGCCAAGTCTATATACAATTAGCTCTCTTCATAAAATTGAATTCGTGGGATTTCATCAATATAGGGGCCTATTTTCTTCTTCCTCTACCATCAGTTTTCCCACTGATGTCACCAACTTTTTAGTTTTCCTATTTTAAGAATGATGTCTCGTGTGTGATAACTGAGGCAGTTTTGGGAGCGCTGCGACACTAATGTTGTTAGTGCAGCCGTGTAGAGTATATTAAGAGAGGCGATGTAACTATATCAAAACACTGAGACTGAGTGTTTTTCTCACTCCACCATAAATCACTCATGTGTAGTGAGGCAACGTGTGATCACCACTAACACGGTTTACTGTATTCAAGGTCTGTCCGCCGATACTATAATATACTCTTCTACAAGAGAGAAGGGGTGCCTTGATCCTCACAAGGGGCTGTTGATTAAAAGAATTCGAGCCATTCTTCCCTTTTCTAGGATCAAATCTGATAACCCACTATTCCCTCCCATTCCCATGGCGCTTGTAACTCAAAGGTATTGAGCGTTTCTTTATACATATATATTATATCGAGTAAGTGATGTTAAATGTGGTTCATTTCTTGGGTCACTCATCCTTAGTGGGAGACGTCCGATGTGTTGAAAATAATATTTATATCGACTCAGTAAGTATGGGATAGAGAGGGAAGAAGGATGAAGTTAGTACACAGGCTTATGGGAAATGTGTGTACATGAGTACAGGGAGTATATAAACAACACTCAGAAATTGACGTTGGCATTCTCGTAATAAAATGACCGTAGTAAAATGAGTACAGGTTGTAAGTCAATGATGAGAGGAAAGAATGTGGCCATTCTGAGAGATAGTACTAAGTAATATTTATCAAGCACAGTTATACTGATTGTTGCATGTAGCATTCAGATAAAATTTGCATAAAGTTGTGTTAGAAGCTTGCTGTCCTGCTGCAGGTACTCAAGTGTAAACAGTAGATCCTATTGGAATACCGACGAATTGTAGATGATACACACACAAGCCACGGTATTGTGGCTTATTCTTTTTGGAGATTTTATTCAGACACACAGAAGTAAAGTGGACCAGTAGACCTGCTGCAGTGCTCTCATGTTTCCGATATTTTACACCTGACAATGTTTTTCTCCAGTCTATATATCGTCCCACCAACAGATATTATCTATTAGATTTGAAAAAAGTTTGCTGCGCAAGTGAAACATTGAATAAAGTCTTCATTTACAGTACTTAACACACCACCACACAAGTGTCAACACACACAAGTGTCAACACACGCAACACAAGTGTCAACACACACAACACGAGTGTCAACACACACAAGTGTCAACACACACAACATAACAGTATCAACACACAACACAACAGTGTCAATACACACAACACAACAGTGTCAACACACACAACATAACAGTATCAACACACAACACAACAGTGTCAACACACAACACAACAGTGTCAACACACACAAGTGTCAACACACACAAGTGTCAACACACACAAGTGTCAACACACACAATACAATCAAGTACGCGTCAAAACACAATAATAATAATAATAATAATAATAATAATATATTTACTACAAGTACATGTACAAGGTACACAGTCCTAGCTGACATCAATGACATACTAGTATATAGAAAGCAGCTTGTTATGCTGAGGATTTAGGGCAAATTAGGTCAGTTTTGTCCCAGGATGCGACCCACACCAGTCCACTAACACCTAGGTACCCATTTTACTGATGGTGAACACAGACATCCGGTGTGAGGAAACACGCTTAATGTTTCTACCCTCACCGGGAATCGAACCCGGACACTCGCTATGTGAAGCGAGAGCTTTAGCTACCAGGCCACGGGGGCCAATACAATACATGTTAGGTAAAAGGACACAAGAAAACATTAGGAAGTGTTTCCATAAGACACCTGCTGTCCATGTTCACTAATCATTAAAATGGATACTGGGTATTATGTAGACAGCCTGTACTGTCTGCACAGACAGCCCATGCTGTCTGCCAGCTTAGTTCATATTTCGCGCCACTCAGGTGCTGCCCTCTGTAGCCAGGCCTCTAGGCAGGCACGCCAGTCTGCCGGCCCATGCCTCTGTCTCACTCACACAGCGGCCTAGCAGGAAGACACAAGTACCCCCAGCTCTCTCTCGTGGGCATGGTCCTCCCGGGCCATGGGCACAACACAAGCCTGTGTACCCACTACGACTTAACAATAAAGTAAGAAGCCTCCGAAGAAGAAGTATATCATTCACACCCCGCTTACAGCCTACCAAATAAGCCCGTTATAAATGGTGACAGCGGTGCTTGCAGCAGTTGTGTTTGCCTGGAGAGAAGGAGGAAGAGGTATGAAGTCATCTTCACTTCATCATCCCATACAAGAAGCATCCGTCTCTCAACGAGTTATCCTGATGTCGTGTCTGCACTTTTGAGCATCCAGACACAGGTACTAGCAGGATCCAGCCGAAATTTGTCGAAAGTCTTTGAGAATTGTGAGTGGCGTCACAGTGACCCCACACTACAGTGTCCCACGCTGTTTCTCAAGTCACGTGTTCAGCGTCACTTGTATGTTGCTGTTGTTGTTCAGCTCAGCACAGCTGTTTCAGCAAGCCAGAGGTGAGTTTTGTGGTGATTTCTGCGTCCAGTGTGAGCTTCTCCACGTGTTTGTGGGTGGGGGAGGAGGAGGAGGAGAGACCGCTAGATGCTCGCCCTGCCATACACTCACCCACGCTCCTCGCCACCACACTACCATACACTCACCACTGCCCACTCCCTCTGCTGTGTTTTCTGCTGTTTTTCGTGTGAATTCTTTGCCAGTGCTGTGTATCCGAGTGCCCAAGGCCACTCGAAGCTGCGTGGATCAGCATGCTACGTAGATCACGACACCACGTTGGGTGTGGCCGATGTCACGTAGACCTACAAAGCCACGTGAGTTACCAGATGTCCCAGGCCACATGCTGTGGTCTGCTGCCCGCATCACATTGACGTCACCTCATGATGTCTCCCTGACGTCACCTCGAGATGTCTGCTGACGTCACAGCCCTGCTGATGTCACCTCGCGACATCACGCCTGACATCACATGATGTCACCATCGAGTGTTCAGTAATTATTTCAGTATTGTCGAGAAGATTGAGAGAAAATATATGTCGTGTGTTAATTAATTCCTCTTAGTCAGTGTTCTCACATTTTAGTATATGTCTTAGTGTCAGTTTTGTGTACAGAAAAGCATCATTTGCTAGTTAAGCCATGTTGTACCGTATGTACAGCGGTGTGTTTTTAAAGTTTCCATGTGTCCAGTGAGGTCTGAGCCAGCCAGACCTGAGTAGCACCTCTGTGTTAAGTCACCCGTGTGACCAGTGTGTTTGACAGCTGATTACTCAGCCCTGAGCGTACGAGCCCTCTTGTACAGAAAGCTTTTATGCTCGTCGCTCGTGATGTTCTGCAGAATCGTACCTGCTACGATTCCCATCGAGATTTGTTTCACTTCACCTCCAGACCTTCAGAGTGCAGTTATATGTAGAGAAACAAGTCTGGGGACGCTTAGACTAACCTCTGCTATAACTCCAACTGTCGAGAGATGACACGCTGTGTCAGCCTCGTGTCACAAGCTTCAGTGAGCAGCCTGCACAAAGAAGATGTCACTTTGACTGCTAGCTCTCTCACTGCAGTCTGGTGTATGATGTTACGACTCCCAGATGTTTTGCCCAGTCGTCTCTGCCACGACTAGCTCCACAACTCGCTCCACGCTCGCCAGCAGTGACAGCCCAGCGACAGTACCAGTCGAGAAGTGTCCTCCTGAGTCGCTTGCCAGAAGTCCTGCCCATGCCGAGTTTTGTCGACGCCTCACTCGAGGGCACCAGCATGTCGTGCCCCAGGTTGAGTGAAACCTGCAGCGACTCCTACGATGTCTGCTTCACCGTTCCAGAGGAGACCGTACCCTGTTACGTCACAGCTCAGCCGCAGCGATGTCTCCTGTGTTGCAGTATCTGTCCAGACGCAGGAAGGCGTGCAGTGATGCCCTTCGACGCTCATTGCCTATGACCACGATGTTTAGCACACCCCACATGTTTTTTTCTTCCCTCCCTGTAGGAAGTTTTTTTTCCATGTCCATATGTATATATATGGTTTTATTTTGTGTTCTGTGCCCTGTTCCTACGAGAGAGAGACAGAGTTTCTTTTACTACCAGTATTGTCGCGTCGGGACGACGCGCGGTAGGTGGCCGAGCATATGTAGACAGCCTGTACTGTCTGCACAGACAGCCCATGCTGTCTGCCAGCTTAGTTCATATTTTGCGCCACTCAGGTGCTGCCCTCTGTAGCCAGGCCTCTAGGCAGGCACGCCAGCCTGCCGGCCCATGCCTCCGTCTCACTGACACAGCGGCCTAGCAGGAAGACACAAGTACTCCCAGCTCTCTCTCGTGGGATGGCCCTGCCCAGGCCATGGGCACAACACAAGCCTGTGTACCCACCACTACTTAACAATAAAGTAAGAAGCCTCCGAAGAAGTATATCATTCACACCCGCTACCAGCTACCAAATAAGCTCGTTATAATTAGTCGACTGGTGTGGGTCGCATCCTGGGACAAAAATTGACCTAATTTGCTCGAAATGCTCTGCATAACAAGGAGCTTTCTATATAGTAGTATGTCACTGATGTCAGGACTGTATACACTGTAGAAATAAAGATTTTATTTATTATTATTATTATTATTATTATTATTATTATTATTATTATTATTATTATTATTATATAGAATTTTACTCACAAATACTTGACCATCATTGTATCAACTGTATCAGCTCTTCTGAAACAGCTACTGGCATCACCACCTTCACACTGTAACACTGTTTGTGTGTGTATTCACCTATTTGTGGTTGCAGAGGTTGATTCATAGCTCCTGGCCCCGCCTCTTCACTGATCGCTACTAGGTCTCTTTCTCCCTGCTTCATGAATTTTATCATACCTCACCTTAAAACTATGTATGGTTCGTGCCTCCACTGCATCACTTTCCAGACTATTCCACTTCCTGACAACTCTATGACTGAAGATATACTTCCTAACATCCCTTTGACTCATCTGAGTCTTTAACTTCCAATTGTGACCCCTTGTTTGTGTGTCCCATCTCTGGAACATCCTGTCTCTCCACCTTGTCAATTTCTCGCAGTATTTTATATGTTATCATGTCTCCCCTGACCCTCCTGTCCTCCAGTGTGGTCAGGCCGATTTCCTTTAACCTTTCTTCGTAGGACATTTCCCTTAGCTCTGGGACTAGTCTTGTTGCAAACCTTTGCACTTTCTATAATTTCTTGACTTGCTTGACCAAGAGTGGGTTCCAAACTGGTGCTCCATACTCCAATATGGGCCTCACGTACACGACATACAGAGTCTTGAAAGATTCCTGAGGTATCGGAACGCTATTCTTAGGTTTGCTGCAGCAGTTATTTAGTTGATGTGAGCCTCATGAGATGTGCTCGGTATTATACTCACCCCAAGATCCTTTTCCTTAAGTGAGGTTTGCAGTCTTTGGCCACCTAGCCAGAGAAGACCTAGCGGTCTTCTTTGCCCTTCCTTGATCTTCATGACTCTGCATTCGACAGGGTTAAATTCGAGATGCCAGTTGCTGTACCAGGTTTCCAGCCTGTCTAGATCTCTTTGTAATCCTGCCTGATCCTCATCCGATTTAATTCTCCTCATTAACTTCACATCATCTGAAAACAGGGACACTTCTGAGTCTATCCCTTCCGTCATGTCATTCACATATATCAAAAACATCACTGGTCCTATGACTGACCCCTGTGGAACCCCGCTCGTCACAGGGGCCCACTCTGACACCTCGTCACGTACTATGACTCGTTGTTGCCTCCCTGTCAGGTATTCTCTGATCTATTGCATTGCCTTTCCTGTTATACGTGCCTGATCCTTTATCTTTTGCACTAACTTTTTGTGCTGAACTGTATCGATGGCCTTCTTACAGTCCAAGGAGATGCAATCTACCCGCCCCTCTCTCTCGTGCCTTACTTCCGTTACCTTGTCTTAAAACTCCAGTAGGTGTGTGACACAGGATTTTCCTTCCCTGCAACAATGCTGGTTGTCATTTATAACCTTGTTCCTTTCTAGGTGCTCCACCACTCTCCTCCCGATAATCTCCATGATTTTGCATACTATACACATCAGTGACACTGGTCTGTAGTTTAATGCCTCGTGTCTGTCTCCTTTCTTAAAAATTTGGACTACATTTGCCAGCTTCCATACCTCAGGTAGTTGCCCAGTTTCAGTGGATGTGTTGAAGATTTTTGTTATTGGCACACACAGCGTCTCTGTTGTGTGTTTATCCTCTCCACACACACACACACACACACACACACACACACACACACACACACACACACACACACTTTCCATCACTGCTCGTAGAGTTGTTACAACTCCCCCCCTCTCCCCCAAACACACACACACACGCGCGCGCGCGCATATACATACATCTGGCGCTCAGAAGACAAACGAGAGAAAGGGAAAGGGAATGTAAATTATAATCAGTGTGGTGAAAATAGAAGACAGCGAGAGGTTCTTGATGTGTGGTTACTGGGTAGGTAGGAAGAACTGCATTATAGAGATGCTGGTAACAACTGTTGGTAACAGTGAGTACAAGACTTCCACAACTCCTGGAACCTCAGGAGTTGTGGAAATCTTGTACCAGGACTCCAGTGGTCACAAGCTACACATACTTTCTTGTATTATACGGGTGTCAGGTAAGTGGTATAATTAAAAGTCAAGTTAGTGTAGACTGGGGTGACCTGACTGGGGACTGTCATGAGGGAGATCGGATAGGTGAGGGAATCAAAGACGAATCATAAGTGTTTCCTTCAGGAATATGGGAATAAGATTAGGGAAAAGATAGACCCACTTAAATATAATCATCTTCATCACTTCCTTTCTGTTTTTACACAAGAGGATACAAGTGAAATCCCAGAAACCAATAATTATACTGGTCTGGGCGAAAATAGGTTACGCAATATCAGCCACTAGTAACATAGTACTCAAAACACCGAAATAGATTGAAGAAACAAGTCACCGGACCTGATGAGCTGTTTTCAGAGGTTCTACAGGAATGTAAGGAGGAACAGCAAACCATTAGCTAGTTTCTTCAGCATATCACTACAACCAGATATTGTACAGATAAATGGAAAATGGCGAATGTGATGCCCATTAACAAAGCGGGAGATATATGTCCTTAGCTTTAAATTATATACCAATCAGCCTAATGCAAACTGTAGGAAAATTAATGGACTCAATAATTACTGATGGAATTCAAAGTCACCTAAAGAGTTATAATTTGATCTATGAATCTCAGCACAGTTTTACAAAGAGGTGTCCTTGTCTTACGAAGTCACTAACCTTTTTCACTAAAGTATTCGATGCGGCAGACCAAGATCAAGAATGCGATATTGTGTGTATGGACTTCAGTAAGACCTCTGATAAAATTCCACACAGGAGACTGACTAAAAAATAGCGACACATGAAATAGGAGAAATTCTCTCCTGTTGACTCATGGCTAACCGACAAGCAACAGAGTTTGCATTAATGGGGAGAATCAGAGTGGAGACCCGTCATGAGTGGTGTGCCACAAGGATAAGTGTTGGGACCCTTGTTCACAATCTCAGTTATGGCAAATACGTCAGTGTTACCCGCACTTGCAACTAATCTCAACTCGTCCATCTTGTTTCTAGTGCTATTACTATTTGTATAATAAATATTTAGAAACTCTCTTTTCTCTCTTTCCCTTCCTGCTCAACACTGATGAGGTAATAATAGCGAGATAAGTTTACCGTTGACAGTAAAATAACCCGTCAAACAATTTCTGATGATACTAGAAAGCTACAGGAGGATCTGAATAGGCTGTTGTTATGCACTTCAATGCAGACAAGTGTAAGGTTCTAATCCACAGAAAAGAAAATAACTATGACACTTATAATCTAAATAATGTAGAGCTTAGTCAAAGTGACTAAACAAGATCTAGGAGTTCCGGGTATCAGAAATTTAAATCCAAAACAAAAGCGAATAATTGGTCGTAATAAAGATAATTGGATTCTTGACGTCATATCAAAAAGCAAAAATAAAAGAGGTCCTCAGGTTATACTTAAATTTCACATATCTTTGGTAAGACATTTACATTATGCTGCTCAGTTCTGGTCTCCACATTACCGGATGGACATAAAACCGCTGGAAAATATATAAAGAAGGATAACAAAGTTGATACCCTGTATTACAAAAGTTTCCTGTGGAGACAGGCTGATGATATTTGAAGTTGTACTCTCAGGAAAGGCGTAGAATTAGGAGAGATATGATTGGAGTGTACAAATAGAAAACAGGAATAAATAAAAGGGATATAATTAGCGTCTTGAAAATATCTAGCCAAAACAGGACTCGCAGCAATAGATTCAAGTTGGAGAAATTTAGATTTCAAAAAGTAGAGACAAGCACTGATTTGGTAACAGAGTTGCAGATAAGTGGAATAAACTCCCAGGTAGCATCAACGTGGCAAGAACTTGGGGCACCTGTAAATATAGGTTGAACGGGTACGTGAGTGGGTGTGAGTTGGACCTGCCTAGCGTGGGCCAGTACACAATAAAGTCATAACACCGTGACTGGAACAATACACAAATAACCCGCACATAGAATGAAACATGTGACGACGTTGGGGTCCGTCATGGACCATCAGCTGGTCAGAAGTTTTGCCACAGTGTTGTGTATAAACAATTTTAAAAAACGACAGGTTAATAAATGAGACACTTGTGCAACATTTGGGAATCATTATTCTGGGAACGTTTCGCCACGCAGTTCCTTCTTCAGTCCAGTGCAGAGAAAGGTGGAAGACAGAGTCTATCGACTCTAGGCTGAGGGACTAATTACCTCAAACTCCTCATCTTCCACCTTTCTCAGCACTGGACCGAAGAAGCCACTGCCTGGCGAAATGTTTCCAGAAGAAAGATTCCAAAATGTTTCACAAGTGTCTAATTTATCACCCAGCCACAGTGTTCCTTCCTGTGTGTCATCTGTGACGCAGAAGTGACCTCCACCAGGAAATAACCTAAGTGCGCACCAACACTTACATGTTGCGCTTTTAGCGCTCCCTCATAATTATAATACATGTTGCGCTCACGATATTCACGTGACCTGCAACTTAAATCATTTTTTTCCATTTATCTGGGTAATGGAACAGGAATTTTTAATTCAGTTTTTTTACTCAAAATATCTTTCTTATTGTAACTTCAATTAGCACTAAAAATAAATATATAAATAATTTTGTGTAGTTATTTGTTTATTTTTTACTTGAGCTTCTTGTTACGCAGGTGTTCATATCTCGCAGGTGTTTATATCTAGCAGGTGTTTATATCTCGCAGGTGTTTATATCTCGCAGGTGTTCATATCTCGCAGGTGTTTATATCTCGCAGGTGTTCATATCTCGCAGGTGTTTATATCTCGCAGGTGTTCATATCTCGCAGGTGTTTATATCTCGCAGGTGTTCATATCTCGCAGGTGTTTATATCTCGCAGGTGTTCATATCTCGCAGGTGTTTATATCTCGCAGGTGTTCATATCTCGCAGGTGTTCATATCTCGCAGGTGTTTATATCTCGCAGGTGTTTATATCTCGCAGGTGTTCATATCTCGCAGGTGTTTATATCTCGCAGGTGTTTATATCTCGCAGGTGTTCATATCTCGCAGGTGTTTATATCTCGCAGGTGTTCATATCTCGCAGGTGTTCATATCTCGCAGGTGTTTATATCTCGCAGGTGTTTATATCTCGCAGGTGTTTATATCTCGCAGGTGTTTATATATCGCAGGTGTTTATATCTCGCAGGTGTTTATATCTCGCAGGTGTTTATATCTCGCAGGTGTTTATATCTCGCAGGTGTTCATATCTCGCAGGTGTTCATATCTCGCAGGTGTTTATATCTCGCAGGTGTTTATATCTCGCAGGTGTTCATATCTCGCAGGTGTTCATATCTCGCAGGTGTTTATATCTCGCAGGTGTTCATATCTCGCAGGTGTTTATATCTCGCAGGTGTTCATATCTCGCAGGTGTTTATATCTCGCAGGTGTTCATATCTCGCAGGTGTTTATATCTCGCAGGTGTTCATATCTCGCAGGTGTTTATATCTCGCAGGTGTTCATATCTCGCAGGTGTTCATATCTCGCAGGTGTTTATATCTCGCAGGTGTTTATATCTCGCAGGTGTTTATATCTCGCAGGTGTTTATATCTCGCAGGTGTTCATATCTCGCAGGTGTTTATATCTCGCAGGTGTTCATATCTCGCAGGTGTTTATATCTCGCAGGTGTTTATATCTCGCAGGTGTTTATATCTCGCAGGTGTTTATATCTCGCAGGTGTTTATATCTCGCAGGTGTTCATATCTCGCAGGTGTTTATATCTCGCAGGTGTTCATATCTCGCAGGTGTTCATATCTCGCAGGTGTTCATATCTCGCAGGTGTTTATATCTCGCAGGTGTTCATATCTCGCAGGTGTTTATATCTCGCAGGTGTTCATATCTCGGTGTTCATATCTCGCAGGTGTTTATCTCGCAGGTGTTTATATCTCTTAGATGTTCACATCTCTTAGGTGTTCATATCTCTTAGATTTTCACATCTCTTAGGTGTTCACATCTCTTAGATGTTCACATGTCTTAGGTGTTCACATCTCTTAGATGTTCACATGTCTTAGGTGTTCACATCTCTTAGGTGTTCACATCTCTTAGGTATTCACATCTCTTAGATGTTCACATCTCTTAGGTGTTCACATCTCTTAGGTGTTCACATCTCTTAGATGTTCACATCTCTTAGGTGTTCACATCTCTTAGGTGTTCACATCTCTTAGGTGTTCACATCTCTTAGATGTTCACATCTCTTAGGTGTTCACATCTCTTAGGTGTTCACATCTCTTAGGTGTTCACATCTCTTAGGTGTTCACATCTCTTAGATGTTCACATCTCTTAGGTGTTCATATCTCATAGGTGTTCATATCTCTTAGGTGTTCACATCTCTTAGGTGTTCACATCTCTTAGGTGTTCACATTTCTTAGATGTTCACATCTCTTAGGTGTTCACATCTCTTAGGTGTTCACATCTCTTAGGTATTCACATCTCTTAGGTGTTCACATCTCTTAGGTGTTCACATCTCTTAGGTATTCACATCTCTTAGGTGTTCACATCTCTTAGGTGTTCATATCTCTTAGATGTTCACATCTTTTAGGTGTTCATATCTCGCAGGTGTTCACATCTCTTAGGTGTTCACATCTCTTAGGTGTTCATATCTCTTAGGTGTTCATATCTCGCAGGTGTTCACATCTCTTAGGTGTTCACATCTCTTAGGTGTTCATATCTCTTAGGTGTTCATATCTCTTAGGTGTTCATATCTCTTAGGTGTTCATATCTCTTAGGTGTTCATATCTCATAGGTGTTCACATCTCTTAGGTGTTCACATCTCTTAGGTGTTCACATCTCTTAGATGTTCACATCTCTTAGATGTTCACATCTCTTAGGTGTTCATATCTCATAGGTGTTCATATCTCGCAGGAGTTCATGTCTCTTAGGTGTTCACATCTCTTAGGTATTCACATCTCTTAGATGTTCACATCTCTTAGGTGTTCATATCTCGCAGGTGTTCATATCTCTTAAGTGTTCAAGACAGGCATAAGGAACACTGGGTTAATAACACTACAGGTTAATAACACTACAGGTTAATAACACTACAGGTTAATAACACTACGGGTTAATAACACTACGGGTTAATAACACTACAGGTTAATAACACTACAGGTTAATAACACTACAGGTTAATAACACTACGGGTTAATAACACTACGGGTTAATAACACTACAGGTTAATAACACTACAGGTTAATAACGCTACGGGTTAATAACACTACAGGTTAATAACACTACAGGTTAATAACACTACAGGTTAATAACACAACGGGTTAATAACACTACGGGTTAATAACACAACGGGTTAATAACACAACAGGTTAATAACACTACAGGTTAATAACACTACGGGTTAATAACACTACAGGTTAAAAACACTACGGGTTAATAACACAACAGATTAATAACACTACAGTTTAATAACACAACGGGTTAATAACACTACCGGCTAATAACACTACGGGTTAATAACACTACGGGTTAATAACACTACGGGTTAATAACACTACAGGTTAATAACACAACAGGTTAATAACACTACGGGTTAATAAAACTACAGGTTAATAACACTACAGGTTAATAACACTACGGGTTAAAAACACTACAGGTTAATAACACTACGGGTTAAAAACACTACAGGTTAATAACACTACGGGTTAAAAACACTACCGGTTAATAACACTACAGGTTAATAACACTACAGATTAATAACACTACGGGTTAATAACACTACGGGTTAATAACACTACAGGTTAATAACACTACGGGTTAAAAACACTACAGGTTAATAACACTACGGGTTAAAAACACTACCGGTTAATAACACTACAGGTTAATAACACTACAGATTAATAACACTACGGGTTAGTAACACTACTGGTTAATAACGCTACAGGTTAATAACTCTACGGGTTAATAACACTACAGGTTAATAACACAACGGGTTAATAACACAACGGGTTAATAACACTACGGGTTAATAAAACTACGGGTTAATAACACTACCGGTTAATAACACTATGGGTTAATAACACAACGGGTTAATAACACAACGGGTTAATAACACTACCGGTTAATACTACCGGTTAATAACACTACGGGCTAATAACACTACGGGTTAATAACACTACAGGTTAATAACACTACGGGTTAATAACACTACGGGTTAATAACTCTACGGGTTAATAACTCTACAGGTTAATAACACAACGGGTTAATAACACTACGGGTTAATAACTCTACGGGTTAATAACACTGCAGGTTAATAACACAACGGGTTAATAACACTACGGGTTAATAACACTACGGGTTAATAACACAACGGGTTAATAACACTACCGGTTAATAACACTACCGGTTAATAACACTACAGGTTAATAACGCTATGGGTTAATAATGCTACCGGTTAATAACACTACGGGTTAATAACACTACGGGTTAATAACTCAACGGGTTAATAACACTACAGGTTAATAACAACGGGTTAATAACACTACGGGTTAATAAAACTACAGGTTAATAACGCTACAGGTTAATAACACTACGGGTTAATACTACGGGTTAATAACACTACGGGTTAATAACACTACGGGTTAATACTACGGGTTAATAACACTACGGGTTAATAACACTACGGGTTAATAACACTACGGGTTAATAACACTACTAATAACTGAGAAAAGTTTTTGAATCTTTAAAGAACTTTCTGAACTTACCCCGAGGAGACGCACCGTATTTTTGTTTATTGTGACAACAAGTGTTACTACAGTGTTTAATAGTGTGTTACACCCATGTTGCTTCCCCCAACACAGTGTGCTACACCTATGTTGCTTCCCCAACACCCCGAGTGTGCTACACCCCAATGGTGTGACCCATGGAGGGTAAACCCCCAAAACCTGGGGTTAAGGGGGGATGCTGGCAGGACGATATAAACTCCAGGAAACAGAGCGGAGATTCTGGGGAAGCTGTGTCCTGTGTGCAGAGCTCTGGCCACGAGATTTTTTCGGACACAGCTGCTGCCTATGTATTATAACGCTATGTATGATAATCTATGTAGCCGTATTTGTGTATACCTGAATAAACTTACTTGCCTGTGTGTGGAGCTCTGAGAGAGGGCTTGTGAGCGTGTGTTCTGGACAGCCGAGTGTAATGGGCCACGTAGGGCGGAGCTCGGCTCAGATGGTCGATGAATTAAGAGTGAGAACAAGTCCGTGTTACTGGTAACAGTCCAACCCCCGCCTAGTAATAAGTACCATAGGTCGATTATTATGCTATGTAATTCTCTGTAAGATAATGCTGTATAACCTCTCTTAATTTTATTAAGTAAATTATAGCCATTGTTTCCATTTATATTTGTACCCTCTTATGCTGTACTAGGTGTCCTAGTGGCCCCTTCTGAAAATTAGTATTTCATAACATGTAAACCACATAATACCCAAAACCTGTAAAACCCACATTGTAACCCTTATAGAGAATAAACCTGAATTGAATTCCCTTTTTCGTTAAGCACTGGGGCAATACAGGAGACGTGCTCACTTGCTGGGATACAGCAGGCAGAGTGGCTATTGGTCTCACAACTAGTACCATCACCACCCGTCCTACACTAGTACCATCACCACCCTTCCTACACTAGTACCATCACCATCCTTCCTACACTGGTACCATCACCACCCTTCCTACACTAGTACCATCACCACCCTTCCTACACTAGTACCATCACCACCCTTCCTACACTAGGACCAACACAACCCGTCCTACACTAGTACCATCACCACCCTTCCTACACTAGGACCAACACAACCCGTCCTACACTAGCACCATCACCACCCTTCCTACACTAGTATAACCACCACCCTTCCTACACTAGTACCATCACCACCCTTCATACACTAGTATCACCACCACCCTTCCTACACTAGTACCATCACCACCCTTCCTACACTAGCACCATCACCACCCTTCCTACACTAGTACCAACACCACCCGTCCTACACTAGTACAATCACCACCCTTCCTACACTAGTACCATCACCACCCTTCCTACACTAGTATCACCACCACCCTTCCTACACTAGTACCATCACCACCCTTCCTACACTAGTACCATCACCACCCTTCCTACACTAGTACCATCACCACCCTTCCTACACTAGTACCATCACTACCCTTCCTACACTAGTATCACCACCACCCTTCCTACACTAGCACCATCACCACCCTTCCTACACAAGTACCAACACCACCCGTCCTACACTAGTACCATCACCATTCTTCCTACACTAGTACCATCACCACCCTTCCTACACTAGTACCAACACCACCCTTCCTACACTAGTACCATCACCACCCTTCCTACACTAGTACCATCACCACATGTCCTACACTAGTACCATCACCACCCTTCCAACACTAGTACCATCACCACCCTTCCTACACTAGTACCAACACCACCCGTCCTACACTAGTACCAACACCACCCGTCCTACACTAGTACCATCACCACACTTCCTACACTAGCACCATCACCACCCTTCCTACACTAGTATCACCACCACCCTTCCTACACTAGTACCATCACCACCCTTCCTACACTAGTACCATCACCACCCTTCCTACACTAGTACCAACACCACCCGTCCTACACTAGTACCATCACCACCCTTCCTACACTAGTACCATCACCACCCTTCCTACACTAGTATCACCACCACCCTTCCTACACTAGTACCATCACCACCCTTCCTACACTAGTACCATCACCACCCTTCCTACACTAGTACCATCACCACCATTCCTACACTAGTACCATCACTACCCTTCCTACACTAGTATCACCACCCTTCCTACACTAGCACCATCACCACCCTTCCTACACAAGTACCAACACCACCCGTCCTACACTAGTACCATCACCACTCTTCCTACACTAGTATCATCACCACCCTTCCTACACTAGTACCATCGCCACCCTTCCTACACTAGTACCATCACCACCCTTCCTACACTAGTACCAACACCACCCTTCCTACACTAGTACCATCACCACCCTTCCTACACTAGTACCATCACCACCCTTCCTACACTAGTACCATCACCACCCGTCCTACACTAGTACCATCACCACCCTTCCAACACTAGTACCATCACCACCCTTCCTACACTAGTACCAACACCACCCGTCCTACACTAGTACCAACACCACCCGTCCTACACTAGTACCATCACCACACTTCCTACACTAGCACCATCACCACCCTTCCTACACTAGTATCACCACCACCCTTCCTACACTAGTACCATCACCACCCTTCCTACACTAGTACCAACACCACCCGTCCTACACTAGTACCATCACCACCCTTCCTACACTAGTACCATCACCACCCTTCCTACACTAGTATCACCACCACCCTTCCTACACTAGTACCATCACCACCCTTCCTACACTAGTACCATCACCACCCTTCCTACACTAGTACCATCACCACCCTTCCTACACTAGTACCATCACTACCCTTCCTACACTAGTATCACCACCACCCATCCTACACTAGCACCATCACCACCCTACACAAGTACCAACACCACCCGTCCTACACTAGTACCATCACCACCCTTCCTACACTAGTACCATCGCCACCCTTCCTACACTAGTACCATCACCACCCTTCCTACACTAGTACCAACACCACCCTTCCTACACTAGTACCATCACCACCCTTCCTACACTAGTACCATCACCACCCTTCCTACACTAGTACCATCACCACCCGTCCTACACTAGTACCACCACCACCCTTCCAACACTAGTACCATCACCACCCTTCCTACACTAGTACCAACACCACCCGTCCTACACTAGTACCAACACCACCCGTCCTACACTAGTACCATCACCACACTTCCTACACTAGCACCATCACCACCCTTCCTACACTAGTACCATCACCACCCTTCCTACACTAGTACCATCACTACCCTTCCTACACTAGTATCACCACCACCCTTCCTACACTAGCACCATCACCACCCTTCCTACACTAGTACCAACACCACCGGTCCTACACTAGTACCAACACCACCCGTCCTACACTAGTACCATCACCACTCTCCCTACACTAGTACCATCACCACCCTTCCTACACTAGTACCATCACCACCCTTCCTACACTAGTACCAACACCACCCTTCCTACACTAGTACCATCACCACCCTTCCTACACTAGTACCATCACCACCCTTCCTACACTAGTACCATCACCACCCGTCCTACACTAGTACCATCACCACCCTTCCAACACTAGTACCATCACCACCCTTCCTACACTAGTACCACCACCACCCTTCCTACACTAGTACCATCACCACCCTTCCAACACTAGTACCATCACCACCCTTCCTACACTAGTACCATCACCACCCTTCCTACACTAGTGCCATCACCACCCTTCCTACACTAGTACCAACACCACCCGTCCTACACTAGTACCAACACCACCCGTCCTACACTAGTACCATCACCACCCTTCCTACACTAGTACCATCACCACCCTTCCTACACTAGTACCATCACCACCCTTCCTACACTAGTACCATCACCACCCTTCCAACACTAGTACCATCACCACCCTTCCTACACTAGTACCAACACCACCCGTCCCACACAAGTACCATCACCACCCTTCCTACACTAGTACCATCACCACCCTTTCAACACTAGTACCATCACCACCCGTCCTACACTAGTACCATCACCACCCTTCCTACACTAGTATCACCACCACCCTTCCTACACTAGTACCATCACCACCCTTCCTACACTAGTACCATCACCACCCTTCCTACACTAGTACAATCACCACCCTTCCTACACTAGTACCATCACTACCCTTCCTACACTAGTATCACCACCACCCATCCTACACTAGCACCATCACCACCCTTCCTACACAAGTACCAACACCACCCGTCCTACACTAGTACCATCACCACTCTTCCTACACTAGTACCATCACCACCCTTCCTACACTAGTACCATCGCCACCCTTCCTACACTAGTACCATCACCACCCTTCCTACACTAGTACCAACACCACCCTTCCTACACTAGTACCATCACCACCCTTCCTACACTAGTACCATCACCACCCTTCCTACACTAGTACCATCACCACCCGTCCTACACTAGTACCACCACCACCCTTCCAACACTAGTACCATCACCACCCTTCCTACACTAGTACCAACACCACCCGTCCTACACTAGTACCAACACCACCCGTCCTACACTACTACCATCACCACACTTCCTACACTAGCACCATCACCACCCTTCCTACACTAGTATCACCACCACCCTTCCTACACTAGCACCATCACCACCCTTCCTACACTAGTACCAACACCACCGGTCCTACACTAGTACCAACACCACCCGTCCTACACTAGTACCATCACCACTCTCCCTACACTAGTACCATCACCACCCTTCCTACACTAGTACCATCGCCACCCTTCCTACACTAGTACCATCACCACCCTTCCTACACTAGTACCAACACCACCCTTCCTACACTAGTACCATCACCACCCTTCCTACACTAGTACCATCACCACCCTTCCTACACTAGTACCATCACCACCCGTCCTACACTAGTACCATCACCACCCTTCCAACACTAGTACCATCACCACCCTTCCTACACTAGTACCACCACCACCCTTCCTACACTAGTACCATCACCACCCTTCCAACACTAGTACCATCACCACCCTTCCTACACTAGTACCATCACCACCCTTCCTACACTAGTGCCATCACCACCCTTCCTACACTAGTACCAACACCACCCGTCCTACACTAGTACCAACACCACCCGTCCTACACTAGTACCAACACCACCCGTCCTACACTAGTACCATCACCACCCTTCCTACACTAGTACCATCACCACCCTTCCTACACTAGTACCATCACCACCCTTCCAACACTAGTACCATCACCACCCTTCCTACACTAGTACCAACACCACCCGTCCTACACAAGTACCATCACCACCCTTCCTACACTAGTACCATCACCACCCTTTCAACACTAGTACCATCACCACCCGTCCTACACTAGTACCATCACCACCCTTCCTACACTAGTACCATCACCACCCTTCCTACACTAGCACCATCGCCACCCTTCCAACACTAGTACCATCACCACCCTTCCTACACTAGCACCAACACCACCCGTCCTACACTAATACCATCACCACCCTTCCTACACTAGTACCATCACCACCCTTCCTACACTAGTACCATCACCACCCTTCCTACACTAGTACCATCACCACCCTTCCAACACTAGTACCATCACCACCCTTCCTACACTAGCACCAACACCACCCGTCCTACACTAGTACCATCACCACCCTTCCTACACTAGTACCATCACCACCCTTCTTACACTAGTACCATCACCACCCTTCCTACACTAGTACCATCACCACCCTTCCTACACTAGTACCATCACCACCCTTCCAACACTAGTACCATCACCACCCTTCCTACACTAGCACCAACACCACCCGTCCTACACTAGTACCATCACCACCCTTCCTACACTAGTACCATCACCACCCTTCTTACACTAGTACCATCACCACCCTTCCAACACTAGTACCATCACCACCCTTCCTACACTAGTACCAACACCACCCGTCCTACACTAGTACCATCACCACCCTTCCTACACTAGTACCAACACCACCCGTCCTACACTAGTACCATCACCACCCTTCCTACACTAGTACCAACACCACCCTTCCAACACTAGTACCATCACCACCCTTCCTACACTAGTACCATCACCACCCTTCCTACACTAGTACCATCACCACCCTTCCTACACTAGTACCATCACCACCCTTCCTACACTAGTGCCATCACCACCCTTCCTACACTAGTACCAACACAACCCATCCTACACTAGTACTAACACCACCCGTCCTACACTAGTACCATCACCACCCTTCCTACACTAGTACCATCACCACCCTTCCTACACTAGTACCATCACCACCCTTCCTACACTAGTACCATCACCACCCGTCCTACACTAGTACCATCACCACCCTTCCTACACTAGTACCATCACCACCCGTCCTACACTAGTACCATCACCACCCTTCCAATACTAGTACCATCACCACCCTTCCTACACTAGTACCAACACCACCCGTCCTACACTAGTACCATCACCACCCTTCCTACACTAGTACCATCACCACCCTTCATACACTAGTACCATCACCACCCTTCCTACACTAGTACCATCACCACCCGTCCTACACTAGTACCATCACCACCCTTCCTACACTAGCACCATCGCCACCCTTCCAACACTAGTACCATCACCACCCTTCCTACACTAGCACAAACACCACCCGTCCTACACTAGTACCATCACCACCCGTCCTACACTAGTACCATCACCACCCTTCCTACACTAGTACCATCACCACCCGTCCTACACTAGTACCATCACCCTTCCAACACTAGTACCATCACCACCCTTCCTACACTAGTACCAACACCACCCGTCCTACACTAGTACCATCACCACCCTTCCTACACTAGTACCATCACCACCCTTCCTACACTAGTACCATCACCACCCTTCCTACACTAGTACCATCACCACCCTTCCAACACTAGTACCAACACCACCCGTCCTACACTAGTACCATCACCACCCTTCCTACACTAGTACCAACACCACCCTTCCTACACTAGTACCATCACCACCCGTCCTACACTAGTACCATCACCACCCTTCCTACACTAGTACCATCACCACCCTTCCTACACTAGTACCATCACCACCCTTCCTACACTAGTACCATCACTACCCTTCCTACACTAGTACCATCACCACCCTTCATACACTAGTACCATCACCACCCTTCCTACACTAGTACCATCACCACCCTTCCTACACTAGTACCATCACCACCCGTCCTACACTAGTACCATCACCACCCTTCCTACACTAGTACCATCACCACCCTTCCTACACTAGTACCATCACCACCCTTCCTACACTAGTACCATCACCACCCTTCCTACACTAGTACCAACACCACCGTCCTACACTAGTACCATCACCACCCTTCCTACACTAGTACCATCACCACCCTTCCAACACTAGTACCATCACCACCCTTCCTACACTAGTACCAACACCACCCGTCCTACACTAGTACCATCACAACCCTTCCTACACTAGTACCATCACCACCCTTCCTACACTAGTACCATCACCACCCTTCCTACACTAGTACCATCACCACCCGTCTTACACTAGTACCATCACCACCCTTCCTACACTAGTACCATCACCACCCTTCCTACACTAGTACCATCACCACCCTTCCTACACTAGTACCATCACCACCCTTCCTACACTAGTACCAACACCACCCTTCCTACACTAGTACCATCACCACCCTTCCTACACTAGTACCATCACCACCCTTCCTACACTAGTACCATCACCACCCTTCCTACACTAGTACCATCACCACCCTTCCTACACTAGTACCATCACCACCATTCCTACACTAGTACCAACACCACCCGTCCTACACTAGTACCATCACTACCCTTCCTACACTAGTACCATCACCACCCTTCCTACACTAGTACCATCCCCACCCTTCCTACACTAGTACCATCACCACCCTTCCTACACTAGTACCATCACCACCCTTCCTACACTAGTACCATCACCACCCTTCCTACACTAGTACCATCACCACCCTTCCTACACTAGTACCATCACCACCCTTCCTACACTAGTACCATCACCACCCTTCCTACACTAGTACCATCACCACCCTTCCTACACTAGTACCATCACCACCCTTCCTACACTAGTACCATCACCACCCTTTCAACACTAGTACCATCACCACCCGTCCTACACTAGTACCATCACCACCCTTCCTACACTAGTACCATCACCACCCTTCCTACACTAGCACCATCGCCACCCTTCCAACACTAGTACCATCACCACCCTTCCTACACTAGCACCAACACCACCCGTCCTACACTAGTACCATCACCACCCGTCCTACACTAGTACCATCACCACCCTTCCTACACTAGTACCATCACCACCCGTCCTACACTAGTACCATCACCACCCTTCCAATACTAGTACCATCACCACCCTTCCTACACTAGTACCAACACCACCCGTCCTACACTAGTACCATCACCACCCTTCCTACACTAGTACCATCACCACCCTTCATACACTAGTACCATCACCACCCTTCCTACACTAGTACCATCACCACCCGTCCTACACTAGTACCATCACCACCCTTCCTACACTAGCACCATCGCCACCCTTCCAACACTAGTACCATCACCACCCTTCCTACACTAGCACAAACACCACCCGTCCTACACTAGTACCATCACCACCCGTCCTACACTAGTACCATCACCACCCTTCCTACACTAGTACCATCACCACCCGTCCTACACTAGTACCATCACCCTTCCAACACTAGTACCATCACCACCCTTCCTACACTAGTACCAACACCACCCGTCCTACACTAGTACCATCACCACCCTTCCTACACTAGTACCATCACCACCCTTCCTACACTAGTACCATCACCACCCTTCCTACACTAGTACCATCACCACCCTTCCAACACTAGTACCAACACCACCCGTCCTACACTAGTACCATCACCACCCTTCCTACACTAGTACCAACACCACCCTTCCTACACTAGTACCATCACCACCCGTCCTACACTAGTACCATCACCACCCTTCCTACACTAGTACCATCACCACCCTTCCTACACTAGTACCATCACCACCCTTCCTACACTAGTACCATCACTACCCTTCCTACACTAGTACCATCACCACCCTTCATACACTAGTACCATCACCACCCTTCCTACACTAGTACCATCACCACCCTTCCTACACTAGTACCATCACCACCCGTCCTACACTAGTACCATCACCACCCTTCCTACACTAGTACCATCACCACCCTTCCTACACTAGTACCATCACCACCCTTCCTACACTAGTACCATCACCACCCTTCCTACACTAGTACCAACACCACCGTCCTACACTAGTACCATCACCACCCTTCCTACACTAGTACCATCACCACCCTTCCAACACTAGTACCATCACCACCCTTCCTACACTAGTACCAACACCACCCGTCCTACACTAGTACCATCACAACCCTTCCTACACTAGTACCATCACCACCCTTCCTACACTAGTACCATCACCACCCTTCCTACACTAGTACCATCACCACCCGTCCTACACTAGTACCATCACCACCCTTCCTACACTAGTACCATCACCACCCTTCCTACACTAGTACCATCACCACCCTTCCTACACTAGTACCATCACCACCCTTCCTACACTAGTACCAACACCACCCTTCCTACACTAGTACCATCACCACCCTTCCTACACTAGTACCATCACCACCCTTCCTACACTAGTACCATCACCACCCTTCCTACACTAGTACCATCACCACCCTTCCTACACTAGTACCATCACCACCATTCCTACACTAGTACCAACACCACCCGTCCTACACTAGTACCATCACTACCCTTCCTACACTAGTACCATCACCACCCTTCCTACACTAGTACCATCCCCACCCTTCCTACACTAGTACCATCACCACCCTTCCTACACTAGTACCATCACCACCCTTCCTACACTAGTACCATCACCACCCTTCCTACACTAGTACCATCACCACCCTTCCTACACTAGTACCATCACCACCCTTCCTACACTAGTACCATCACCACCCTTCCTACACTAGTACCATCACCACCCTTCCTACACTAGTACCAACACCACCCGTCCTACACTAGTACCAACACCACCCTTCCTACACTAGTACCATCACCACCCTTCCTACACTAGTACTATCACCACCCTTCCTACACTAGTACCATCACCACCCTTCCTACACTAGTACCATCACCACCCGTCCTACACTAGTACCATCACCACCCTTCCTACACTAGCACCATCGCCACCCTTCCAACACTAGTACCATCACCACCCATCCTACACTAGCACCAACACCACCCGTCCTACACTAGTACCATCACCACCCTTCCTACACTAGTACCATCACCACCCTTCCTACACTAGTACCAACACCACCCGTCCTACACTAGTACCATCACCACCCTTCCAACACTAGTACCATCACCACCCGTCCTACACTAGTACCAACACCACCCGTCCTACACTAGTACCATCACCACCCTTCCTACACTAGTACCATCACCACCCTTCCTACACTAGTACCATCACCACCCTTCCTACACTAGTACCATCACCACCCTTCCTACACTAGTACCATCACCACCCTTCCTACACTAGTACCATCACCACCCTTCCAACACTAGTACCAACACCACCCGTCCTACACTAGTACCATCACCACCCTTCCTACACTAGTACCATCACCACCCTTCCTACACTAGTACCAACACCACCCTTCCTACACTAGTACCATCACCACCCGTCCTACACTAGTACCATCACCACCCTTCCTACACTAGTACCATCACCACCCTTCCTACACTAGTACCATCACCACCCTTCCTACACTAGTACCATCACCACCCTTCCTACACTAGTACCATCACCACCCTTCCTACACTAGTACCATCACCACCCATCCTACACTAGTACCATCACCACCCTTCCTACACTAGTACCATCACCACCCTTCCTACACTAGTACCATCACCACCCTTCCTACACTAGTACCAACACCACCCGTCCTACACTAGTACCATCACCACCCTTCCTACACTAGTACCATCACCACCCTTCCTACACTAGTACCATCACCACCCTTCCTACACTAGTACCAACACCACCCGTCCTACACTAGTACCATCACCACCCTTCCTACACTAGTACCATCACCACCCTTCCTACACTAGTACCATCACCACCCTTCCTACACTAGTACCATCACCACCCGTCCTACACTAGTACCATCACCACCCTTCCTACACTAGTACCATCACCACCCTTCCTACACTAGTACCATCACCACCCTTCCTACACTAGTACCATCACCACCCTTCCTACACTAGTACCAACACCACCCGTCCTACACTAGTACCATCACCACCCTTCCTACACTAGTACCATCACCACCCTTCCTACACTAGTACCATCACCACCCTTCCTACATTAGTACCATCACCACCCTTCCTACACTAGTACCATCACCACCCTTCCTACACTAGTACCATCACCACCCTTCCTACACTAGTACCATCACCACCCTTCCTACACTAGTACCATCACCACCCTTCCTACACTAGTACCATCACCACCCTTCCTACACTAGTACCAACACCACCCGTCCTACACTAGTACCAACACCACCCTTCCTACACTAGTACCATCACCACCCTTCCTACACTAGTACCATCACCACCCTTCCTACACTAGTACCATCACCACCCTTCCTACACTAGTACCAACACCACCCGTCCTACACTAGTACCAACACCACCCTTCCTACACTAGTACCATCACCACCCTTCCTACACTAGTACCATCACCACCCTTCCTACACTAGTACCATCACCAAGACAACAGCGGAAGTAATTAAGGCAGTCATAACCTGTTACCTCCCTCCCTCCTTGGCCAAGAAACCTACAAAACATTACGCTTGTGTGTGTATGTTGGTGCAGGGGTCATGAAACTGTGTGTGTGTGTGTGTACTCACCTATTTGTACTCACCTATTTGTGGTTGCAGGGGTCGAGTCGTAGCTCCTGGCCCCGCCTCTTCACCGGTTGCTACTAGACCCTCTCTCTCCCCGCTCCATGAGCTTTATCAAACCTCGTCTTAAAACTGTGTATGGTTCCTGCCTCCACTACGTATGTACTAGTGTGTGTGTGTGTGTGTGTGTGTGTGTTCGTGTTTGTGTGTGTGTAAAGGCGTGATTATGCTAGAATACTATGATCATAACCAAAAAATTATTTAAAATAGCATAATATCAACATAATTAACCCCTTTATAGTCACTACCATTACCATCATCAGTGTGAACAACTACACTGCGGGAGATTGGGACGGGGTGAGTGTGACGCATCAACATAAAGCAGTAATATACTTCACCTTATTACTGTGTGTAGCTACCATGATAAGAGAGAACCATATCTTCCCTCAACGTCAAGGTCCTCTCTATGAAAGTATTACGACGCTATAATTAAATGAATCATCCATATATTTTCTTTACAGTTGGGAATAGGCCGTAGTGTTTGTCTGTGTTGGTAGTGTACTGTTTTGTGTCCCTATAACTTTTGTGTGCTCTCAAGAATTTTGTATATGTGCGACACGCCTAAATAAAAAAAAATTAGTCTGCATTATATTCTTCAACTGACCAAAATTTGTATTCATATATTAAACTATGCATTTTATATATTTTTTGATAAGTCGAACAACAGTATTCTTAATGGAGAAGTACGAGAAATACAGAGTGAAGGTCCCGTGCAAGCGGTAAGCTCCTGCGGTGCAGCAGGAGACCACATTCAAAGCATCAGTTAAAACTGTCGAGAAGTTTTGGAAGCCAGCTAGCATTCCCGCGCACCAGAACCAAAATTCGGTTACGAAGCCTGAAAACTTCTTCACTGGGTGACAGGCACGGCAACTATACTTCCCAGGGAAGATGACAACACAAGCCAAAAAAAAAACAAGGCGAGTTCAAGAAATGTTTTGAGGATATTTCCGACACCGCCCACGCCAGTGCTCTGAAATCATCAGCATTAACAGGTTCAATGTCAGATAGTAATGACAACAGTATCGAAAGACCACAGCCGCCAACATTCAAGGAAATTTCAAACCTAACATGAGTCTCATCATCCACTAGGATGGCAGGCTCCTGAAAGATAATGCTGGGAAGGTCACAGTTGATTGTCTCCCTTAAGTAATGTCTTCATTGGTTTTCTTTTCTCATTTACAATCCCAAAAGTTAAAAAAATAAATAAACTGATAAAATGGGCAAAAAATGGAAAAATGGTTCTTACAGAGTCCTATATTAATACAAAAATACTTTCTATTGAGATACACCAGCATTCAGAGTTTGAAGGTGATCGGAAGAGGCATTCACTAGTTACTACACGGGAAACAATTTCCTTAATAAAACTGGAAAATTGAAATTTACACATCACTAAGTGAGGAAACCATAACAGTGGTGAAAATTTGAAGCCGATCAGACGAGTCATTCTCTAGTTATGGCACGGATTCCAACGATTCCAAGTTTTTTTTTTTTACTATTTTACAACAAATCTGCCTTCACACAAACTAAATTTAACAGGAACTGTCCTGTCCATAAGATACATCAGCCATTAAATATTGAAACTGTTCAGAAGAAGTAAACAGAAAAAAAAATTCCACACTATTTTACAGATAAAATGGTCAACCCTGCGCCCACACATCTGGATTTCACTCTCTGACGTCGTCGAAATTTTCAGCTCCTCTTGTGAATGTTTGAAGCTCCATCACTGAGGATTTTGGAAGTTAACCGAACCATTCCAGGATACTGGGAATGGGTTCAACTTTGGTCATAGAGTTCCTGAACAATTTGAAGATGAAGCAACAGTACTGTTGCTTCATCTTCACATTGTGCCAGACTAAGGAACAAAACTCTTCAGGTTGAGGGACTGACCACCTCAAAACTATGTCGGTATTGTATACCATTATCATATTCAACATGCAAATTGCTTCAATAATTTGATCCTCATTACGAAATACAACTGCTGAAAATTGAAGCCGATTCGATGATGCGTTCTCTAGTTATGAGCGAAATACAATCGAAAAAGTCGGATGTAAACAATGAGAAAAATCGGGGTCCCCCCCCCTTTCCCTCCCGGCTGACCTTTAAGACACTACAATTTCCTGGTGTTCTTGATGTCAAATGTGTAATCTCCCATGTTGTTTATACAACACCCTGACTGCTCTGGTGCCAGACAGTGGTTGGCGGACAGCCACCCAGGATAACTCCAGAACTCTTTCCGCTAAAACATCCACACGGCTCACCGTCTCAGAAAAAAATAAACATATAATCAGAGGGTATGTTGTGTTCGTCGTCCGTGGAAGGCCTAGCGTCCGTGGTGGGAGGTGACGTTTATCCTAAATACCAGTTGTCGCAACCCACTGATTTTACAAGACCAAGTGACAGCCAGCTTTCCTCTCAAGAAGAAAACGGCACGATACCGTGACGGGAACAATATAACAATACACAAATAACCCCCACATAGGAGACAAACTTATGACGACGTTTTGATCTAACTTGGACCTTTAACTGGTCACATCGTGTGACCAGTTAATAGTCCAAATCAGACCGAAACGTTGTCATAAGTTTCGGTCTCTTCTGTGTGGGTTGTGTACAGCTTCTCCCTCTCCTTCATCCCACTGAATGTTTGCCTCACCTCACCCTCCCAGTAATTCAGACTAGCTACACGAGTGAGAGCTGCCACCAGTCTTGCTCTACCCAGAGTTGTAGTCAAGACTTGAAGGCGCGAAAAAGACATTGTTAGCGGTAGTGGGTCGGTGCTGATGACGGTGGTAGTGGTGACAGTAGCGGTGGTGGCAGTGATGATGATAGTAATGGTGATGGCTGCAGTGGTGGTGACGGTGACACTCTAAGAGATGACTTCAAAATTAGTCTGTATTGTACGATGACTTGATTATAATTAGTTCTTTCTCATATGTTTGGCTGCCTCTTAGGAAGATGCGTGGCAGCCTTTATTTGTAATTTCCTTATTTGTTGCTAAATAGATGTTTTTTAATAGATTTGTGTATCGTACCCTAACTCAACGTAACATAACCTAAAAGAAAATAGCATTTGTAAATTTGCAGGAGGAGAGAGTGAAGCCTCCAGCAGCGGTCGTCTGGGAAAGTTGCCAGGATCGTACCGGGTTGTTAAGTCTGTCTGCAAGAACATGGGCGGGGCTAGAATTTTTTTATAGGGAATGGGGGAGAGAAATGACTTAAAGGGGGCTAGCTGGTTGGATGGGGGAGCTAGATGCTTGGATGAGGGGCTAGATGCTTGGATGGGGGGCTAGATGGTTGGATGGGGGGCTAGATGGTTGTATGGGGCTAGGGAGGACTCTGAGTGTTAGAGAGCAAGCAGTGTTGTTACTGAGATTGTTTACTACAGATCAGTTAAAATAGCGATGTTTTTTGAGAACTTTCACTCACGCTTTAAAAGAGTGAAAAAAAAAAGTCCATATCAAAGAATGTGAATAAGAATTACATGGAATTTAATTAATATATAATGTGTCATCAAAATAATGGCTTTATTAATGTAATGGTAAACAGGAAGATAACATAATCAAAACAAGCGATAAACCCGAAAGGGTCGACATACAGGAAGAGCATAATAGATTCATTTTACTCTCAAGCGAGAGATTTGGGGTAACTTAAATGTTACAGTAATGTGATTCTTGGTATTATGGTTGGAATCAAGGTTATCAATGATACCTTTTATGTTCACACTCTTGACTCTTTTAGAATTTGTAGATATAACTGCAACATCACTTGTTCTGTTGTCACTCAGGGAAGTTTTTATCAGTCGAGGGCAGGAAAAACTACGTCCACATGTTGCAGAGTTAATCTGGAGTCACAGTGACACACACCAGCTTATACACAGCTATAAGAGCGTCACGGTATAGTCTCAGCACACTAGCAAATTAAAATGGAGTTGTGACAGTATGAATCTGTTGTTTTTTCCTTCATGAACACATCGCACTTCAAGCTCAGCACTTAAATTTTCCTCTTTGATGCCATTGGTAAATGGCATCTCCAGAATACAAAATTTCTCTAGATATGAATCATCATGAGGATTCAGTGCTGACGAAACCTTCCGTTTGATACATTAATTGTCTGAAAAATTGCTTGTTTAATTCTTCGATTAACATGTGTGAGAGGAAAGCAAGCAGGTGTGCAGTATTTACGAGTAGTAGTCATTTTCTGACGATATCCAAGTTGAGAATCAACAACAAACTCTTGTAAATGACGAGACTGAGAGCGATGTCGCACTAGTACCACATCAGTGCCAGCCGCCTCATACCAATGAACTGTATCTTGCCAGATACCCTGCCATGAATTTTCACAGCGTTTTTCCTGAAGTTCAGATAGGACTGACTTAACAAGATCCACAGCGGAAGCCAGCTGAAAGTGAGGGCACTGAGGGTGGTCAGACATTGACTTAGTAATTTGTAGTCATTATTAATGACATCAACTAGACTTTACTTCTGTTACACTGTGTGTATTTGAAGTCTTCATGATGTCTAGTGGGGCTGCAGTAATTGCTGGTAATGTAAATTTGACATAAAAGCAAAGTCTTGAAAGGACCATCCACCATTAATTCAAACAGAGAACAAGGGTTAGATAGGTCCTGAGGTGAAAGAAAGATGTGAAGTCACAGGTAACTTGCCAGCTCAGTAGGTGAAGTTACGCGATGACGAATTACACACACACACATGTATACAATACCAAACAGCAAAGGTATACAATACAAGTAGTAAATATATACAATACCTACCAGTAAAGGTATACAACACCTACTAGTAAAGGTATACAACACCTACTAGTAAAGGAATACAATACCGAGCAGTAAAGGTATACAGTACTAAACAGTAAAGGTATACAGTACCAAGCAGTAAAGGTATACAGTACTAAACAGTAAAGGTATACAGTACCTAGCAGTAAAGGTATACAGTACTAAACAGTAAAGGTATACAGTACTAAACAGTAAAGGTATACAGTACTAAACAGTAAAGGTATACAGTACTAAACAGTAAAGGTATACAGTAAAGGTATACAGTACCAAGCAGTAAAGGTATACAGTACCTAGCAGTAAAGGTATACAATACAGAGCAGTAAAGGTATACAGTACCTAGCAGTAAAGGTATACAATACCGAGCAGTAAAGGTATACAGTACCAAGCAGTAAAGGTATACAGTACCTAGCAGTAAAGGTATACAGTACCAAGCAGTAAAGGTATACAGTACTAAACAGTAAAGGTATACAGTACTAAACAGTAAAGGTATACAGTACTAAACAGTAAAGGTATACAGTACCTAGCAGTAAAGGTATACAGTACCTAGCAGTAAAGGTATACAGTACCTAGCAGTAAAGGTATACAGTACCTAGCAGTAAAGGTATACAGTACCTAGCAGTAAAGGTATACAGTACCTAGCAGTAAAGGTATACAGTACCTAGCAGTAAAGGTATACAGTACCTAGCAGTAAAGGTATACAGTACCTAGCAGTAAAGGTATACAGTACCTAGCAGTGAAGGTATACAGTACCTAGCAGTAAAGGTATACAGTACCTAGCAGTAAAGGTATACAGTACCTAGCAGTAAAGGTATACAGTACCTAGCAGTAAAGGTATACAGTACCTAGCAGTAAAGGTATACAGTACCTAGCAGTAAAGGTATACAGTACCTAGCAGTAAAGGTATACAGTACCTAGCAGTAAAGGTATACAGTACCTAGCAGTAAAGGTATACAGTACCTAGCAGTGAAGGTATACAGTACCTAGCAGTAAAGGTATACATGGTATCGCAGTATTAGGTACTGTGAGAATAAGCCAGTAATAATAATGCTGCTAGAACTACAAACGACATGTTAGGTCAGTACACGACCCGCATGTAGCACAAACTTATGACAATGTTTCGGTAGACGTTTCGATCCGACTTGGACCATTTACAAAGTCAGTGGTCCAAGTCGGACCGAAACGTCGCCTTAAGCATCTCGTATGTGCCGGTTATTTGTGTATTGTTCCAGTCACAGTATTGTGCCTTTTTTGTTCTTTGAGATATTTTCCTGTGGTAACGTTGCGCTCACCAGAAGCTTCGTCAGTCTTGATAAATTTATCGACTTGTCGGTTCTCTGAACCATTTATCTTCATTCCTGTCAGGCACAGCAACATCTCGGGATCTTAATACAGGGAATTCTTCACTTGCCCAACGTTTAGGCATGACCTACTTCCACGTTTGGATTTGTCAAGTGTAATACCACCTACGACTGCTGAACCTCACCTACCTACAGTATATAAGCCACTTCTTCCCACATATGCTGTATTCTTTTCAAGATTGATGGACTGATTACATCGACTCGAGGCTGAGGGGCTGATTACTTCAAGCTCCTCTTGTTCTTCACCATTCTCCTTTGTATGGACTGATGAAGCCACTGTGTGGCGAAACGTTTCCCCATTAAAGATATACAAGTGTTGCACATATGTCTAATTTATCAACTTGTCAGTTCTGCGAACCATTCATCTTCAGTCTTGACAAAGCTCTTGGAAAGCGAAACGTTGCCGCAGTAAAGTGTCACTTTAACTTCACATGTTACCTAACAATACGTCAGTAGGACTCTGCAGTGTTCCTCAATTCCGAAGTTCTTATATGAACACCTGGTATTGGCGGAGATTTATAACTAAGAATAAGTCAAATAACTTATGATTTTCATCACAGGAGCTTTTGGTGGCTGAAGGAAATTATGGGTGGCTGAAGGGGTGGGTGGCTGAAGGAAATTAAGCGTAGCTAAAGGGGTGGGTGGCTGAAGGAAATTGTTTATTTGTTTGTTAGCTGAAGGAAATTATGGGGGCTTTGGGGATCTAAATGAAATTATGGGGCTGAACTTCCCTTCCCCCCAGCTCGTCACTGTGGAAGGACACAAAACAAAGCCTAGGAGTAAGACAATGTTTACCTCCCATAGGAGGTAAACAATGCCTTTTCTGTTTTTTTTTTTTTTTTGCTAGTGGAATGTCGTGAATAAATTTAAAGTGTAAGCACCAGAACGTCTCGCTAACTCCCATTAGTAAAATGTGTTCTGAGTCAGGTCAACAGCCTGTTTCTTAATTTTTTTTTTACCCTCAGACAAGGAACGAATGTGCTGGTGTTACATTCTCCATGACTGGACCAGTGGAAACGTGGAAAGTAAGTCCTAAAACTCACAGGCCTTGATCAAGAGTCTTTATAAAGGTTTTTTGGAGGACACTTGAAATTTGGTAATCTTGCCTATGCTGCTCATGTTATGAAGTTTATATACACTTTTGGCTATATATTGGATGGGATGCTCACTCGAAGATCTTTCTCCTTAAGCGATATTAATAGCTTTTTTTTCTCAAGTTGTATTCTATCTCTGATGGATCCTTTATTGACAACGTCTCGCCCACACAGTGGGCTTTATCAAGTCACAAACACATCTTCCTGAGCAGTGATGATTCCAGGATCCTGGCGATGAATCTTGCGTCTCTGTAGTTGATTAAATGACGGTGGAAGTTTCGGTATAAAACACAGGCATTCCTGAAATCGTCCATTCTGCCTGCGTATTGGTATTCTGAAATACGTGTTTGGAGATCTCTGGATGTCTCGCCCCTCGGAATCATCACTCATCTGTATATCCAACAGTTTCAAAAAGAACAACAGAGTTTACAATATAGCTGAACCTCTTGCCAGGAAACTTCTTCATCGTTATCCTACAAAACAACCAACCTACTTGCCCATTCTGTGGAGGTTCTTTTCAGATCCAGCGTCTTCTCAGCACTGCCCACCAGACTCTTCACGTAACTATACTCCCAGAAATGTAGTCAATAAAGAATTACATTATACTATATTTGTGTCTATTTTTCCATCGTGTCAGTATTTTATCCACAGTACTCGCTCCCATTCTATTCTTCATTCTCATTTCTGACATAGAAATCTAAGCCATAGTTTCGTGTCTTCCTTTGTTGATGACACCCGGATCAATGGCAGTGACCTCCGTCGAAGACACTGCGAAACTCCAAGCGGACATGAACCAAATCTTCGAATGGGCCACTCAAAACAATATGAAAGTCAACAAGGAGAAATTTCAACTACTCAGATATGGGAAACTTGAAGAAATTAAAAATGTGTCAGGGTATACAACAAATTCTAACCATACAATAGCGCGGAAAAGTAATGTGAAGGACCTAGGAGTGATAATGTCAGAGGATCTCGCCTTCAAAGACCACAACAATGTACCTACTTCATCCGCTAGGAAAATGATAGGATGGATAATGAGAACTTTCGAAACTAGGAACGCCAAGCCCATGATGATTCTCTTCAAATCGTTTGTGCTCTCTAGGCTGGAATACTGCTGCACACTATCGGCCCTCTTCAAGGCTGGCGACATTGCAGACATGGAGAGTGTACAAAGAACTTTCACGGCACACATAAGTGCGATAAGGCACCTAAACTACTGGGAACGGTTGAAGATCTGTATTCCCTCGAACGCAGGAGAGAGAGATACATGATAATATACCCTTGGAAGGTCCTGGAAGGATTGGTACCAAACCTGCACACGAAAATCACTCCCTATGAAAGCAAAAGACTCGGCAGGAGATGCAACATTCTCCCGATGAAAAGCAGGGGTGCCACGAGTACACTGAGAGACAACACAATAAGTGTCCAGGGCCCAAGACTGTTCAATTGCCTCCCAACATACATAAGGAGGATTACCAATAGACCCCTGGCTGTCTTTAAGGCACTGGACAGGCGCCTAACGTCAGTACCTGACCAACCGGGCTGTGGTGCGTACGTCAGCTTGTGTGCGGCCAGCAGTAACAGCCTAGTTGATCAGGCTCTGGTCCACCATGAGGCCTGGTCACAGACCGGGCCGCGGGGGCGTTGACCCCCGAAACCCTCCCCAGGTAAACTCCGTCTCTGATGTTTTCTCCCCTCCCTAATTTCCATGAACTTGCAGTTATTTGCAACTTGTCCAAGTTTTCCTGCAGTCTGAGTCTATCATCTTCGTTTTTATTCTTCTCATTAGTTTTGCCTCATCGGTAAACGGTGATACACATAATTCAATACCTTCTGGCAGGTCATTTACATATATTAAGAATAGGAACGGTCTCAAGCCATTTACATATGTTAATAGTTCTAGTACTGATCCTTCGTAAACTATTTGTTAAATTTTCTCATCGAGAAAAGTCTTCCATTACCATCTCGGTTTGTCTTGTTCGTTACGTATTCCTTGAGCCACTATATCACTTTGTATACCTTCTTGATTTAATTCTTTCATTGCGTTCAAAAATCTCAAGTGCTTTCATTAAGTCCAAGAATATGCAGTCAACCCATTCCTGTCTTGCTAAGTTTCCGTCATTCTGTCACAGAACTCCAGTAGGTTAGTGAGGCCAAGACTTACCTTCCCTGTTGTTAGGTAAGACACATATGCAACAGTAGGTATCTTTATTTCGAAACGTTTCGCCTACACAGTAGGCTTCTTCAGTCGAGTACAGAAAAGTTGATAGAAGCAGAAGAGACTTGAAGACGATGTAATCAGTCCATCACCCTTAAAGTTTTGAGGTGGTCAGTCCCTCAGTCTGGAGAAGAGCATTGTTCCATAGTCTGAAACAATATGGAGTTGAAGTGACAGGATGGAGCCTTATATAGCGCCAGGAGGTGAGACGTAGGTCACTAGTAGAACGCAGATGTTGGGAGGTCAGGTCCCTCTCAAATCCAGCCGTTCTCACTAGTAGAGGTTGTCGAAGTTGATTTCAGGTATGTTACCAAGATACCCTTGTGTTGCAGTGTCTGACAGATTGAACATTAAAATGGTATAAAATACCGACAGGTTGTTTGTGAGGGAAAAGTAGGTGTAAGTGGGGTTAAGGTTGTTCGGGCAACCAGGAACCATTAGTTACGTCGCGCGCACCCCCCCCCCTCTGGCGGGCTGGGGCAAAACTAGTTCCTGGTGTCCGATTTGTTAAAGTTTCTACTCCTGGTAATATTGACCTTACCTGGTGTAGGTTGAAGTTTGGAGAGTCACTTCACCTCCACTCTTCTCCTAATCAGGTAGGGTGATCTACCAGGAGTATTACTGTTTGTTCTTTTCTTTTGTTCGCTGGTTACCAGTAATGATTTTGGCATTTATCATTCTTTTCATTTATTAAATGTTATATTATCATGACTATGGGTAACCAGTTTATTTTTTCTTATTACCAGCTCTGTTCCTGGCGTGGTCTTCCAGGATAGACGCCAGATAAAGGAGCAAGACATATGTTAATAATACTTATTAACATTATTCTACTACTGAACATTAAAATGGTATGAAATACCGACAGATTGTTAGGTAAGACACATATGCAACAGTTAGGTATCTTTATTTCGAAACGTTTCGCCTACACAGTAGGCTTCTTCAGTCGAGTACAGAAAGGTTGATAGAAGCAGAAGATACTTGAAGACGATGTAATCAGTCCATCACCCTTAAAGTTTTGAGGTGGTCAGTCCCTCAGTCTGGAGAAGAGCATTGTTCCGTTGTCTGAAACAATATGAAGTTGAAGTGACAGAATGGGGCCTTTATATAGTGCCAGGAGGTGAGACGTAGGTTGCTTTGGGAGGGCAGGTCCTTCTCAAACCCAGCCGTTCTCACTAGTAGAGGTTGTCGAAGTGGTCTGTACCAAGATACCCTTGTGTTGCAGTGTCTGACAGAATGAACATTAAAATGGTATGAAATACCGACAGATTGTTAGGTAAGACACATATGCAACAGTTAGGTATCTTTATTTCGAAACGTTTCGCCTACACAGTAGGCTTCTTCAGTCGAGTACAGAAAGGTTGATAGAAGCAGAAGATACTTGAAGACGATGTAATCAGTCCATCACCCTTAAAGTTTTGAGGTGGTCAGTCCCTCAGTCTGGAGAAGAGCATTGTTCCGTTGTCTGAAACAATATGAAGTTGAAGTGACAGAATGGGGCCTTTATATAGTGCCAGGAGGTGAGACGTAGGTTGCTTTGGGAGGGCAGGTCCTTCTCAAACCCAGCCGTTCTCACTAGTAGAGGTTGTCGAAGTGGTCTGTACCAAGATACCCTTGTGTTGCAGTGTCTGACAGAATGAACATTAAAATGGTATGAAATACCGACAGATTGTTAGGTAAGACACATATGCAACAGTTAGGTATCTTTATTTCGAAACGTTTCGCCTACACAGTAGGCTTCTATATAAAGGCCCCATTCTGTCACTTCAACTTCATATTGTTTCAGACAACGGAACAATGCTCTTCTCCAGACTGAGGGACTGACCACCTCAAAACTTTAAGGGTGATGGACTGATTACATCGTCTTCAAGTATCTTCTGCTTCTATCAACCTTTCTGTACTCGACTGAAGAAGCCTACTGTGTAGGCGAAACGTTTCGAAATAAAGATACCTAACTGTTGCATATGTGTCTTACCTAACAATCTGTCGGTATTTCATACCATTTTAATGTTCATTCTGTCAGACACTGCAACACAAGGGTATCTTGGTACAGACCACTTCGACAACCTCTACTAGTGAGAACGGCTGGGTTTGAGAAGGACCTGCCCTCCCAAAGCAACCTACGTCTCACCTCCTGGCACTATATAAAGGCCCCATTCTGTCACTTCAACTTCATATTGTTTCAGACAACGGAACAATGCTCTTCTCCAGACTGAGGGACTGACCACCTCAAAACTTTAAGGGTGATGGACTGATTACATCGTCTTCAAGTATCTTCTGCTTCTATCAACCTTTCTGTACTCGACTGAAGAAGCCTACTGTGTAGGCGAAACGTTTCGAAATAAAGATACCTAACTGTTGCATATGTGTCTTACCTAACTATTCTACTACTACCGGCCCTTACCTATTCTACTTGTGGTGCTCCATCCAAGTGGTAGGAGATTCCAGAACATCGGATTATTACCATCTGCTCAGGATAACCTACATAAATAACATCAGAGGAACTATCCAGGGCCATACCTACTCCTACCCAACTACAAGAACTGAAGGCCATTTTTTTTATTATATTTAAATTTTAAGTAAAATTCTCAAAAATCATTATTCTCATTTTTCCTAAGTTATTTCTTTATTTATTTTTCCATTAGTTTCTTTTGTTCAGTTGAAAGGCGTTCCACTGACATTGTTAGGTAAAACACATATGCAACAGTAGGTATCTTTATTTGTTTCAGACTACGGAACAATGCTCTTCTCCAGACTGAGGGACTGACCACCTCAAAACTTTAAGGGTGATGGACTGATTACATCGTCTTCAAGTCTCTTCTGCTTCTATCAACTTTTCTGTACTCGACTGAAGAAGCCTACTGTGTAGGCGAAACGTTTCGAAATAAAGATACCTACTGTTGAGGAAATGGTATGGTGATACCGACAAGATGTGGAAAAAGACACTTATGTACAGTTCAGGACATTTATTAAAGGAAACGTTTCGCCACGAGTGGCTTCTTCAGTCCTAATACAAAGAAAAGTAAGAAAACATTTATATATATAGTGGCAGGAGTCAGGTGAGGTGACGCGTGGGTAGAGGTGGTAGTAGTAGTAGTAGTAGTAATGGAACTAAGGAGGTGAGGCAAGAGAGGGACCTGCTGGCATCAAGTAACTGACTCCTGCCACTATATATATAAATGTTTTCTTAGTTTTCTCTGTATTAGGACTGAAGAAGCCACTCGTGGCGAAACGTTTCCTTTAATAAATGTCCTGAACTGTACATAAGTGTCTTTTTCCACATACCTACTGTTGCATATGTGTCTTACCTAACAACCTGTCGGTATTTTATACCATTTTAATGTTCACTTACCTTCCCTAAATCTATGTTGCTTTTCTACAACAAATTCTCGCCTCTCTAGTTAGTCAACCAACCTTTTCCCGTTACAGATAAAAGACGCGTAGGTAGTGATCAAGACATTAATTAAGGAAACGTTTCACCACAAGTAGTTTCTTCAGTCCTAATACAGAGACAATTAAGAAACGAGTACATATAGTGACGGGTTAGGTGGCAAGCTGTTAAAAGGTGGTGGTGGTAGTAGTAGTAGTAATAACAGTAGTTGCTGTTGTTGTAGCAGCAGCAGATGGGTGAGATGGGTTGCGTTTGAGAAGGACCTGTCGGCAATAGAGTAAGATATTAAAGGTAACATATTGGGTAAAAAGGTTTGTCTAATTTAAACATGAGCAGGTGGGTAGACCTCCTGAGTGTTCCATGTTGCAGTGGCGTCATCCAATGGTGGTGTAAATGTTGTGTAGCAATGTCTGGCCAGATGTGTCTTTCACCTACAACTTGTCAGTATCAACAGACTACTTATACAAACTTTTTACTTGTCGGTTTTTCAAACCATTCATCACAAACTTTTTACAGGTTAGCTTTTCCAATACTTTGGACAGTGTCATTTAGTGTCTCTTATCTCTCTCATATTTATATAAGGGGGCCACAGGTATAGTTTTCTAACTGTCCGGTGGTATTCCCATCTTTAGTGACATGATTCACACAGTTCTTTCAACATTCATGGTGATTTTCTGTCAGGCATCTTGACTTTTGTAATAATAAATGGACACATGTGCCACTAATGTGACATTTTATAGTGTCAATGTGTCACTGTAACGGCTTGACAAAGTTTCTGGAAATTATGATTATAATAAAAAAGAAGAACTAAACCAAGTTTCTGGAGAGCGAAACGTTGCAACAATAAAGTGTCACAGTTGCGTATATGTCATTTTACCTAACATTATGACTTTTAGTGTGACCATTTCTTGTAGCGGCTTCATTACTTTCTTCTTTCATAAGTGAATTCTGTCTAATTTCGGCTGGTATGCCCTTTCTCTCCTTCCTGGCACCATCACTGTCTGCTCACTATCTCCTTAAATCTTTTGTTTAAGGGGCACTCCAGTTCCCCTCTTTTCAAATGTTATTTTTCCCCTATAGTCTGCCTTGTCTGCTTTCAAAGATTTGTTAAGAAAAGATAATAGACTTCACTTTACTAAAGCAGACAAAGCAAATGCGATAGTAATTATGGACAAGGTAGATTATAGGGGAAAAAGATAATAGGAGACAAGGAAACTCACGCGCCTCTTAACTCGTCACAAACGGCTCTATTATCTGCGAGCGCTGCTTCCTTCACAGTTATTACTTGACCTTTTACAGTCGTCTTTGTGTGTGTGTGTGTGTGTGTGTGTGTGTGTGTGTGTGTGTGTGTGTGTGTGTGTGTGTGTGTGTGTGGTGTCGCTAAGTTGCGTGACCTACTTCCACTGGGAAGTTCCTCCTACCAGTGACAATGCCTCCATCTGCTGTACGTCCTCTAATTCCAGTACATAAGCACAAATCTGTGCTTAAGATTCGTCAAGACTACGGTGCTTATCACCTGCTCCTGCGTGGAGGGACTGATCACCTCATCTTCCACTGTCTGCTGTATATATATTTCCACAGTCTTCACATTATGTCCAGGTACTGATAAAGCCACTGGATGGCGAAACGTCTACAAGTAAAGATACCCAGACGTTGCACATGTGTCTCATTCATCATCAAGAGAGATGATAATGATTTGGGGCAGAGGTAAAGAAAAATAAACAATATATAGACATGAATCTCCCACTACTAGCCTTAAGACCTAAAAACATCTGAATATATGTAAATATCAGGTATTATTTTGTGTAATAGTTAGAAAGTAGGTTGTGTTGATTATAGTAGTAGTGTGAGAACACTTACAACCTCAGTCATGGTGCCTTTCATCGTGTGTTAGTCGTAGTGGTGGTGGTAGTAGTGGTAGAAGTAGTGTAGTAACAGTAGTCGTAGTGGTGGTGGTAGTAGTGGTAGTAGTGGTAGTAGTGTAGTAACAGTAGTCGTAGTGGTAGAAGTAGTGTAGTAACAGTAGTCGAAGTGGTAGAAGTAGTGTAGTAACAGTAGTCGTAGTGGTGGTGGTAGTAGTGGTAGTGTAGTAACAGTAGTCGTAGTGGTGGTAGTAATGATAGAAGTAGTGTAGTAACAGTAGTCGTAGTGGTGGTGGTAGTAGTGGTAGAAGTAGTGTACTAACAGTAGTCGTAGTGGTGGTGGTAGTAGTGGTAGAAGTAGTGTAGTAACAGTAGTCGTAGTGGTGGTAGGAGTTTACCTGGAGTTTACCTGGAGAGAGTTCCGGGGGTCAACGCCCCCGCGGCCCGGTCTGTGACCAGGCCTCCTGGTGGATCAGAGCCTGATCAACCAGGCTGTTGCTGCTGGCTGCACGCAAACCAACGTACGAGCCACAGCCCGGCTGATCAGGAACTGACTTTAGGTGCTTGTCCAGTGCCAGCTTGAAGACTGCCAGGGGTCTGTTGGTAATCCCCCTTATGTGTGCTGGGAGGCAGTTGAACAGTCTCGGGCCCCTGACACTTATTGTATGGTCTCTTAACGTGCTAGTGACACCCCTGCTTTTCATTGGGGGGATGTTGCATCGTCTGCCAAGTCTTTTGCTTTCGTAGTGAGTGATTTTCGTGTGCAAGTTCGGTACTAGTCCCTCTAGGATTTTCCAGGTGTATATAATCATGTATCTCTCCCTCCTGCGTTCCAGGGAATACAGGTTTAGGAACCTCAAGCGCTCCCAGTAATTGAGGTGTTTTATCTCCGTTATGTGCGCCGTGAAAGTTCTCTGTACATTTTCTAGGTCGGCAATTTCACCTGCCTTGAAAGGTGCTGTTAGTGTGCAGCAATATTCCAGCCTAGATAGAACAAGTGACCTGAAGAGTGTCATCATGGGCTTAGCCTCCCTAGTTTTGAAGGTTCTCATTATCCATCCTGTCATTTTTCTAGCAGATGCGATTGATACAATGTTATGGTCCTTGAAGGTGAGATCCTCCGACATGATCACTCCCAGGTCTTTGACGTTGGTGTTTCGCTCTATTTTGTGGCCAGAATTTGTTTTGTACTCTGATGAAGATTTAATTTCCTCATGTTTACCATATCTGAGTAATTGAAATTTCTCATCGTTGAACTTCATATTGTTTTCTGCAGCCCACTGAAAGATTTGGTTTGTGTCCGCCTGGAGCTTTGCAGTGTCTGCAATGGAAGACACTGTCATGCAGATTCGGGTGTCATCTGCAAAGGAAGACACGGTGCTGTGGCTGACATCCTTGTCTATGTCGGATGTGAGGATGAGGAACAAGATGGGAGCGAGTACTGTGCCTTGTGGAACAGAGCTTTTCACCGTAGCTGCCTCGGACTTTACTCTGTTGACGACTACTCTCTGTGTTCTGTTAGTGAGGAAATTATAGATCCATCGACCGACTTTTCCTGTTATTCCTTTAGCACGCATTTTGTGCGCTATTACGCCATGGTCACACTTGTCGAAGGCTTTTGCAAAGTCTGTATATATTACATCTGCATTCTTTTTGTCTTCCAGTGCATTTAGGACCTTGTCGTCCTTGTCTTCCAGTGCATTTAGGACCTTGTCGTAGTGATCCAACAGTTGAGACAGACAGGAGCGACCTGTTCTAAACCCATGTTGCCCTGGGTTGTGTAACTGATGGGTTTCTAGATGGGTGGTGATCTTGCTTCTTAGGACCCTTTCAAAGATTTTTATGATATGGGATGTTAGTGCTATTGGTCTGTAGTTCTTTGCTGTTGCTTTACTGCCCCCTTTGTGGAGTGGGGCTATGTCTGTTGTTTTTAGTAACTGTGGGACGACCCCCGTGTCCATGCTCCCTCTCCATAGGATGGAAAAGGCTCGTGATAGGGGCTTCTTGCAGTTCTTGATGAACACAGAGTTCCATGAGTCTGGCCCTGGGGCAGAGTGCATGGGCATGTCATTTATCGCCTGTTCGAAGTCATTTGGCGTCAGGATAACATCGGATAGGCTTGTGTTAATCAAATTTTGTGGCTCTCTCATAAAAAATTCATTTTGATGTTCGACTCTCAGTCTGGTTAGCGGCTTGCTAAAAACTGAGTCATATTGGGACTTGAGTAGCTCACTCATTTCCTTGCTGTCATCTGTGTAGGACCCATCTTGTTTAAGTAGGGGCCCACTACTGGACGTTGTTCTCGATTTTGATTTGGCATAGGAGAAGAAATACTTTGGGTTTCTTTCGATTTCATTTATGGCTTTTAGTTCTTCCCGCGATTCCTGACTCCTAAAGGATTCTTTTAGCTTAAGTTCGATGCTTGCTATTTCTCTGACCAGTGTCTCCCTACGCATTTCAGATATATTAACCTCTTTTAGCCGCTCTGTTATTCTTTTCCGTAGCCTGTAAAGGGAGCGCCTGTCTCTTTCTATTTTACATCTACTCCTCCTTTTTCTTAGAGGAATAAGCCTTGTGCATACATCGAGTGCCACCGAGTTAATCTGTTCTAGGCATAAGTTGGGGTCTGTGTTGCTTAGTATATCTTCCCAGCTTATATCGGTTAGGACTTGGTTTACTTGGTCCCACTTTATGTTTTTGTTATTGAAGTTGAATTTGGTGAATGCTCCCTCGTGACTAATCTCATTATGTCGGTCTGGGGCTCCGCGCATACATGTCTGAACCTCAATTATGTTGTGATCTGAGTATATTGTTTTTGATATGGTGACATTTCTTATCAGATCATCATTGTTAGTGAAGATGAGGTCTAGTGTATTCTCCAGTCTAGTAGGCTCTATTATTTGCTGGTTTAAATTGAATTTTGTGCAGAGATTTAAAAGCTCGCGTGAGTGTGAGTTTTCATCAGAGCTGCCTCCTGGTGTTATTACTGCAACAATATTATTTGCTATATTCCTCCATTTTAGGTGCCTTAAGTTGAAATCCCCCAGGAGCAAGATGTTGGGTGCAGGAGCTGGAAGATTTTCCAGACAGTGGTCAATTTTTAACAGCTGTTCCTGGAATTGCTGGGATGTTGCATCCGGAGGCTTGTAGACTACCACAATGACTAGGTTTTGGTTCTCGACCTTTACTGCTAAAACTTCCACTACATCATTTGAGGCATTTAGCAGTTCTGTGCAAACAAGTGACTCTGCAATGTACAGGCCAACCCCCCCCCCCTTTTGCCTGTTCACTCTGTCACATCTGTATAGGTTGTAACCTGGGATCCATATTTCGTTGTCCAAGTGATCCTTTATGTGGGTCTCAGTGAAAGCCGCGAACATTGCCTTTGCCTCTGCAAGCAGTCCACGGATGAAAGGTATTTTGTTGTTTGTTGCTGGCTTTAGACCCTGTATATTTGCAAAGAAGAATGTTATCGGACTGGTGGTATTGTTGGTACTGGGGGGGGATTTTTTTTCCGGCATTAGTATCTGTATCTGTTGGTTTGGAGTGGAGGCCATCGACTGTGGTTCCACTCCAGGAATGACTGGATTTGGTGTACGATTTCTGCCATTTCCTGCCAGTTTTTTTTCCTTCCTGGCACTAAAAAACCTCTCCCTCTTGAGTGGCTGTGGCTACCCAGGTTTTCCCATGGCCTGGATGTTTTGTATCTTTTTGTCCCCTTTAGATGGTATGCCTGGCAATTTAGGTTATAGCACAGTCTTTCCTGTACTGAAGAGGTACACAGTTCAGGGTGAAAAAGCTTACAGGAAGGGAGTTTGCATTTTCCTGTTGTCATATGGGCATGGCATTTTCTAGGGTGGTCATAGTTGCACGTCCCATCTGTCTTTCCAGATTTCCCATGCCAGCAGATACCAAGTGCATAGTATGTGCACAGGCTTGGTTTCCGTTTGCCTTGGGTTTCTGTGACTGTATTCCCTGTTGGTGCATGTTTCCCTGTCTTACTTCTATCCTCCCTAGCACCAACAATGGAGCTCCCACCAGTTGTTTTTGGTAATATATCCTCACTATTGCTAGTGGAGTCCTCTTGTTTGCTATTTCCTGCGGTATTTCTAGTTTGCAATATTGGTTTTATCTTATCTTTGACTACACTTGTTTCCCTACTACGGCTCCTGTCCCCTATGAGGTCATTTATATGTATTCCTTCCTGCGTATAATTCCCGACTACCTGGACAAAATCTCCAGCTTCACCATTACTGTCTCCCAGGACAGCACTGTCTCCCAGGACCTCCAGCTTCACCATTTCTGTCTCCCCAGCACCTCCAGACACAGGACAGCATCTCCAGCTTCACCATTACTGTCTCCCAGGACAGCACCTCCAGCTTCACCATTTCTGTCTCCCAGGACACCACCTCCAGCTTCACCATTACTGTCTCCCAGGACAGCACCTCCAGCTTCACCATTACTGTCTCCCACATTTACTGACTACCAGGACATCATCTCCAGCCTTACAGTTTGTGACTACATGGCCAATATCAAGGACAGTACCATTCAGCCCAGACTTTTTATGTTCCCATCTGTTGTAGAAAGCTTCCAGGTTTTCTATGAAAGCAGCTTTGATGTTATCCTCTTTTAATACCCTTGTGATTTTAGTCCACAGATTTATATCATTTGGGCATACCCAAAAACACTTCCCTGTTTTAATACTGATTGTAGCTAGTTCTGGGATATCTGCACAAGGGGCGTGACACCAATTTCCACAAAAATGACAATTTATCCATGTGGAAGCCCGTTTGTTTGACTGACCACAGACTACACACAGCTTCATAATGATTTGAATGGTTGATTTACTGCAATTTTACTAGCAACCTCTTGAATATTCTATTAATAACCTCCTTAAATGAAGCTCTAGCTATTTGTATTTCTGTTTCTAACTGTTTTTGTATATTGGACAGCTTACCGTGCACGTTCCTGATATATATTTAATGTTTGTGTTTATAAGGGGGCCTACAACCCCATCCGTGTAGTAACAGTAGTCGTAGTGGTGGTGTTAGTAGTGGTAGAAGTAGTGTAGTAACAGTAGTCGTAGTGGTGGTGTTAGTAGTGGTAGAAGTAGTGTAGTAACAGTAGTCATAGTGGTGGTGGAAGTAATGGTAAAGTATTCATAGTGGTGGTGGTAGGAGTAGAAGTATTCATAGTGGTGGTGGTAGTAGTAGAAGTATTCATAGTGGTGGTGGTAGTAGTAGAAGTATTCATAGTGGTGGTGGTAGTAGTAGAAGTATTCATAGTGGTGGTGGTAGTAGTAGAAGTATTCATAGTGGTGGTGGTGGTAGTAGAAATATTCATAGTGGTGGTGGTAGTAGTAGAAGTATTCATAGTGGTGGTGGTAGTAGTAGAAGTATTCATAGTGGTGGTGGTGGTAGTAGTATTCATAGTGGTGGTGGTAGGAGTAGAAGTATTCATAGTGGTGGTGGTAGGAGTAGAAGTATTCATAGTGGTGGTGGTAGGAGTAGAAGTATTCATAGTGGTGGTGGTAGGAGTAGAAGTATTCATAGTGGTGGTGGTAGTAGTAGAAATATTCATAGTGGTGGTGGTAGTAGTAGAAGTATTCATAGTGGTGGTGGTAGTAGTAGAAGTATTCATAGTGGTGGTGGTGGTAGTAGTATTCATAGTGGTGGTGGTAGTAGTATTCATAGTGGTGGTGGTAGGAGTAGAAGTATTCATAGTGGTGGTGGTGGTAGTAGTATTCATAGTGGTGGTGGTAGTAGTATTCATAGTGGTGGTGGTGGTAGTAGTATTCATAGTGGTGGTGGTGGTAGTAGTATTCATAGTGGTGGTGGTAGGAGTAGAAGTATTCATAGTGGTGGTGGTGGTAGTAGTATTCATAGTGGTGGTGGTAGGAGTAGAAGTATTCATAGTGGTGGTGGTGGTAGTAGTATTCATAGTGGTGGTGGTGGTAGTAGTATTCATAGTGGTAGTGGTAGGAGTAGAAGTATTCATAGTGGTGGTGGTGGTAGTAGTATTCATAGTGGTGGTGGTGGTAGTAGTATTCATAGTGGTGGTGGTAGGAGTAGAAGTATTCATAGTGGTGGTGGTGGTAGTAGTATTCATAGTGGTGGTGGTGGTAGTATTCATAGTGGTGGTGGTGGTAGTAGTATTCATAGTGGTGGTGGTGGTAGTAGTATTCATAGTGGTGGTGGTGGTAGTATTCATAGTGGTGGTGGTGGTAGTAGTATTCATAGTGGTGGTGGTGGTAGTAGTATTCATAGTGGTGGTGGTGGTAGTAGTATTCATAGTGGTGGTGGTGGTAGTAGTATTCATAGTGGTGGTGGTGGTAGTAGTATTCATAGTGGTAGTGGTAGGAGTAGAAGTGAATTAGACACACGTGCAACTCTTGGGTATCTTTATTGAGGAAACGTTTCGCCACACAATGGCTTCATCAGTCCATACAAAGGAGAATCGTGAAGAACAGGAGTTTGAGGTAATCAGTCCCTCAGCCTTGAGTCGATGTAATCAGTCCATCAATCTTGAAAAGAATACAGCATATGTGCGAAATATTGGCTTATATGCTGTAGGTAGATGATGAGGTGCAGCAGTCGTAGGTGGTCTCACATTTGCCCAATGTGGAAGTAGATCGTGCCCAATATGTTAAGTAAAATGACACAAATGCAACTAATGTGATATTTTATCGTGGCAACGTTTCGCTCTCCAGGAGCTTTGTCGAGCCGTTGGTAACGGCTCCTGGAGAGCGAAACGTTGCCACAATAAAATGTCACATTAGTTGCATTTGTGTCATTTTACTTAACATATTGCTGGTAACTTGGCAGACGATGCAACATCCCCCCAATGAAAAGCAGGGGTGTCACTAGCACGTTAAGAGACCATACAATAAGTGTCAGGGGCCCGAGACTGTTCAACTGCCTCCCAGCATACATAAGGGGGATTACCAACAGACCCCTGGCAGTCTTCAAGCTGGCACTGGACAAGCACCTAAAGTCGGTTCCTGACCAGCCGGGCTGTGGCTCGTACGTTGGTTTGCGTGCAGCCAGCAGCAACAGCCTGGTTGATCAGGCTCTGATCCACCAGGAGGCCTGGTCACAGACCGGGCCGCGGGGGCGTTGACCCCCGGAACTCTCTCCAGGTAAACTCCAGTAATACAATCTACAGCATCAGTGTTGGTGCGTTCCACCGTGTGCAAGTAGTGGTGGTAGTAGTCGTAATGATGGTAGTAGTCGTAGTAGTAGTAGTAGTGGTGGTGGTAGCGTGAACACGTACAGCACCAGTAATGTTGCGTTACACAGTGCTGTATTCTCACAACAATGACGGTGAACACTGATTTTATATTTTTTATTACGCTGAGAATGGGAGGGAGAGAGGAGGCAGGCAGGTCGGTAGGTCTTGAGAGGGAGGGAGGGTGTTAGGGAGGGAGGTAACAAGTATCCAAGGCAATTTAGTGCAAGTTACTGGTATATTATGAATTTTAGCTACATTATGCTAGATCTAACTACCTTTGAAGGAGAAACTGAGTTAAATCTCAAACTTCGTTTATCTCCTGCTACTTACGTCTAACAAAATCAGTAGACTCGTGGGTGTCACTACCACCCGGCTCTGGATGCCTTACCAATATCTCTGGACGGTTGAATCACCACCACCAGATGTAGAACAGACTAAATGTAAACTTTGCCAGATAGACAATTATCACACCTTGCGTCATTATGTGCTGGAATGTGATAAAATTGATGAATTCAGAGACAACTTACTCAGATTATTATTATTATTATTATAATCAAGGGGGAAGCGCTAAACCCGGAGGATTATACCGCGCCTGGGGGGGGGATGTGGAAGGCATTCAGGCTTAATTCGGGGAACTGGAGCACAGATCCAATTCCCTAAATCAAGAGCCCCTCACCAACATCAAGGAACCTTCCTTGAGGGGAACTTACTCAGAAATGTTCAAGAAATGTCAAAGTATATTATCCCCAGTGGCATATTATAAACTATTATAGAAAAATACCATGACTTTACCCACTGTCAATAAAGCATAACTTAAACTTGTTTACAAACATACCTTGCTAAAATATAAGATAATATTTTTGTAAAGTTTTCGTAACTTAATTCATGTGACTTGTTTAGTTATCAAAACTTTGTGGCCCAGTTCCTGGACCCATTATGTATCTCTGTAATCTTCTGATTATCGCCCACATGATGGGTATGGGATGCATAATAAAGACAATAAACTAACCTTTGCTTAACCACCTCCCGCCTTTACTCTCCTTATCCTTAATAAAATCTCGTCGTAGCTTATAACTCTGTAAACAAATTTTGTAAATGTCTTGTATTTATCTTTCGAAGTGTTTTAGTTACATATCCGGTTAGCCGGACATGAATCCTGGAGGTAGTGAGTACAGTGCCTGCACTCTGAAGGATAGGTGATGTTGCAGGAGAGAAACGACACATACTTCCCCATCAGGAGATAGAAACGTGCAGCCCACCACACAAACTGACAGAGTGAAAGTTAATTCAAGTCTCCGGCAGCTGCCACTACCAGTTGGTCTGACGTGCAACACTCACAAGGCCCCGAGAGCTTACATCTCTCCTACCACAACCACCACCAGGAACACCACAAGGAAGCCTGGCAGTGATCACGCCGCAAGGGTAATGACGCCCCAGGGGTAATTAATCACCCACAGGTGACGTTGATGTCCCAGGACTGAAAGTACCGACAGCCCACCCACCTGACAGGGATCCTCCAGTAATAATAGTTACCTGCTCTCCGGCTCTTCAACTTTAGTAATAACTCAGAATTTCTTACATTACAAATTTGACTAAAGTCACGTTTTGCGCAACTCTGTGCTGATTTGTGTAACCAGGTGACTTAGTTGACACGTCTCTTCTTGCCTGCCAATACAAACTCAATGTTCACACTATTGTGAAATGGTACGATCCCCCCCCCCACACACACAAAAGCAAGACTCTGTGTCCACACCTGCACTTGTTACTGCTTCCCAAGGCATTGTTGCCTCAAGCCTCTCCTGAGGTTAGTAAGAGGGTTGCTGCAGCCGGCGTCACTGTTTGGCTGAGACAAGCACTGATGCTGCAGCCAGCGTCTCTGGCTGGGACAGCACTGATGCTGCAGCCAGCGTCACAGTCTGGCTGGGACAGTACTGATGCTGCAGCTGGCGTCACTGTCTGGCTGGGACAGCACTGATGCTGCAGCTGGCATCACTGATTGGCTGGGACAGCACTGATGCTGCAGCTGGTGTCACTGTCTGGCTGGGACAGCACTGATGCTGCAACTGGCGTCACTGTCTGGCTGGGACAGCATTGATGCTGCAGCTGGCGTCACTGGCTGGGACAGCACTGATGCTGCAGCTGGCGTCAGTGTCTGGCTGGGACAGCACTGATGCTGCAGCTGGCGTCAGTGTCTGGCTGGGACAGCACTGATGCTGCAGTTGGCGTCACTGTCTGGCTGGGACACAGGCGTGAGAGGAGACTGGGTTACCAAGAACGCACAAGGAATTTAGAAGCAACAAATACAGGGATGAGCGAAGGTAACTCTAAAAGCGAGCACTGTGTAGGTAAGGTAACTAAAGTTAGCACTGTGTAAGAAGGGTAACAAGAGTTAGCACTGTGTAGGAAAGGTAACAAGAGTTAGCACTATGTAGGTAAGGTAACTAAAGTTAGCACTGTGTAAGAAAGGTAACTAAAGTTAGCACTGTGTAGGTAAGGTAACTAAAGTTAGCACTGTGTAGGAAAGGTAACTAAAGTTAGCACTATGTAGGAAAGGTAACAAGAGTTAGCACTGCGTAGGAAAGGTAACAGGAGTTAGCACTATGTAGGAAAGGTAACAAGAGTTAGCACTGTGTAGGAAAGGTAACAAGAGTTAGCACTGTGTAAGAAAGGTAACAAGAGTTAGCACTGTGTAGGAAAGGTAACAAGAGTTAGCACTATGTAGGAAAGGTAACAAGAGTTAGCACTGTGTAGGAAAGGTAGCAAGAGTTAGCACTATGGAAGAAAGGTAAAAAGAGTTAGCACTATGTAAGAAAGGTAACAAGAGTTAGCACTGTGTAAGAAAGGTAACAAGAGTTAGCACTGTGTAAGAAAGGTAACAAGAGTTAGCACTATGTAAGAAAGGTAACAAGAGTTAGCACTATGTAAGAAAGGTAACAAGAGTTAGCACTGTGTAAGAAAGGTAACAAGAGTTAGCACTGTGTAAGAAAGGTAACAAGAGTTAGCACTGTGTAAGAAAGGTAACAAGAGTTAGCACTGTGTAAGAAAGGTAACAAGAGTTAGCACTGTGTAAGAAAGGTAAAAAGAGTTAGCACTATGTAAGAAAGGTAACAAGAGTTAGTTAGCACTGTGTAAGAAAGGTAACAAGAGTTAGCACTATGTAAGAAAGGTAACAAGAGTTAGCACTGTGTAAGAAAGGTAACAAGAGTTAGCACTATGTAAGAAAGGTAACAAGAGTTAGCACTATGTAAGAAAGGTAACAAGAGTTAGCACTGTGTAGGAAAGGTAACAAGAGTTAGCACTGTGTAAGAAAGGTAAAAAGAGTTAGCACTATGTAAGAAAGGTAACAAGAGTTAGCACTGTGTAAGAAAGGTAACAAGAGTTAGCACTATGTAAGAAAGGTAACAAGAGTTAGCACTGTGTAAGAAAGGTAAAAAGAGTTAGCACTGTGTAAGAAAGGTAACAAGAGTTAGCACTGTGTAAGAAAGGTAACAAGAGTTAGCACTATGTAAGAAAGGTAACAAGAGTTAGCACTATGTAAGAAAGGTAACAAGAGTTAGCACTGTGTAAGAAAGGTAACAAGAGTTAGCACTATGTAAGAAAGGTAACAAGAGTTAGCACTATGTAAGAAAGGTAACAAGAGTTAGCACTATGTAAGAAAGGTAACAAGAGTTAGCACTGTGTAAGAAAGGTAACAAGAGTTAGCACTGTGTAAGAAAGGTAACAAGAGTTAGCACTGTGTAAGAAAGGTAACAAGAGTTAGCACTATGTAAGAAAGGTAACAAGAGTTAGCACTATGAAAGAAAGGTAACAAGAGTTAGCACTATGTAAGAAAGGTAACAAGAGTTAGCACTATGTAAGAAAGGTAACAAGAGTTAGCACTGTGTAAGAAAGGTAACAAGAGTTAGCACTATGTAAGAAAGGTAACAAGAGTTAGCACTGTGTAAGAAAGGTAACAAGAGTTAGCACTATGTAAGAAAGGTAACAAGAGTTAGCACTGTGTAAGAAAGGTAACAAGAGTTAGCACTATGTAAGAAAGGTAACAAGAGTTAGCACTGTGTAAGAAAGGTAACAAGAGTTAGCACTATGTAAGAAAGGTAACAAGAGTTAGCACTATGTAAGAAAGGTAACAAGAGTTAGCACTGTGTAAGAAAGGTAACAAGAGTTAGCACTGTGTAAGAAAGGTAACAAGAGTTAGCACTATGTAAGAAAGGTAACAAGAGTTAGCACTGTGTAAGAAAGGTAACAAGAGTTAGCACTGTGTAAGAAAGGTAACAAGAGTTAGCACTATGTAAGAAAGGTAACAAGAGTTAGCACTGTGTAAGAAAGGTAACAAGAGTTAGCACTATGTAAGAAAGGTAACAAGAGTTAGCACTATGTAAGAAAGGTAACAAGAGTTAGCACTATGTAAGAAAGGTAACAAGAGTTAGCACTGTGTAAGAAAGGTAACAAGAGTTAGCACTATGTAAGAAAGGTAACAAGAGTTAGCACTATGTAAGAAAGGTAACAAGAGTTAGCACTGTGTAAGAAAGGTAACAAGAGTTAGCACTGTGTAAGAAAGGTAACAAGAGTTAGCACTGTGTAGGAAAGGTAACACGAGTTAGCACTGTGTAGGAAAGGTAACAAGAGTTAGCACTGTGTAAGAAAGGTAACAAGAGTTAGCACTGTGTAGGAAAGGTAACAAGAGTTAGCACTGTGTAGGAAAGGTAACAAGAGTTAGCACTGTGTAGGAAAGGTAACAAGAGTTAGCACTGTGTAGGAAAGGTAACATGAGTTAGCACTGTGTAAGAAAGGTAACAAGAGTTAGCACTGTGTAAGAAAGGTAACAAGAGTTAGCACTGTGTAGGAAAGGTAACAAGAGTTAGCACTGTGTAAGAAAGGTAACAAGAGTTAGCACTATGCAGGAAAGGTAACAAGAGTTAGCACTGTGTAAGAAAGGTAACAAGAGTTAGCACTGTGTAAAAAAGGTAACAAGAGTTAGCACTATGTAAGAAAGGTAACAAGACTTAGCACTATGTAAAAAAGGTAACAAGAGTTAGCACTGTGTAAGAAAGGTAACAAGAGTTAGCACTATGTAAGAAAGGTAACAAGAGTTAGCACTATGTAAGAAAGGTAACAAGAGTTAGCACTATGTAAGAAAGGTAACAAGAGTTAGCACTATGTAAGAAAGGTAACAAGAGTTAGCACTGTGTAAGAAAGGTAACAAGAGTTAGCACTATGTAAGAAAGGTAACAAGAGTTAGCACTGTGTAAGAAAGGTAACAAGAGTTAGCACTGTGTAAGAAAGGTAACAAGAGTTAGCACTGTGTAAGAAAGGTAACAAGAGTTAGCACTGTGTAAGAAAGGTAACAAGAGTTAGCACTGTGTAAGAAAGGTAACAGTAAATAATGATAAAGCACAAATAATGAAACAATGACAATTCAGCGCCAAAATAAAAGCAGAGAAAAGACAGGTAATTACAAAGGAGGTGGAGAGTGAGAGTAGTCTGAGTGCAGCAGTGACAAGTGTGACAGTGCAGCAGTGACAAGTGTGACAGTGCAGCAGTGACAAGTGTGACAGTGCAGCAGTGACAAGTGTGACAGTGCAGCAGTGACAAGTGTGACAGTGCAGCAGTGACAAGTGTGACAGTGCAGCAGTGACAAGTGTGACAGAGCAGCAGTGACAAGTGTTACAGTGCAGCAGTGACAAGTGTGACAGTGCAGCAGTGACAAGTGTGACAGTGCAGCAGTGACAAGTGTGACAGTGCAGCAGTGACAAGTGTGACAGTGCAGCAGTGACAAGTGTTGGAGTGCAGCAGTGACAAGTGTGACAGTGCAGCAGTGACAAGTGTGACAGTGCAGCAGTGACAAGTGTGACAGTGCAGCAGTGACAAGTGTGACAGTGCAGCAGTGACAAGTGTGACAGTGCAGCAGTGACAAGTGTGACAGTGCAGCAGTGACAAGTGTGACAGTGCAGCAGTGACAAATGTGACAGTGCAGCAGTGACAAGTGTTACAGTGCAGCAGTGACAAGTGTGACAGTGCAGCAGTGACAAGTGTGACAGTGCAGCAGTGACAAGTGTGACAGTGCAGCAGTGACAAGTGTGACAGTGCAGCAGTGACAAGTGTGACAGTGCAGCAGTGACAAGTGTGACAGTGCAGCAGTGACAAGTGTTACAGTGCAGCAGTGACAAGTGTGACAGTGCAGCAGTAACAAGTGTGACAGAGTGCAACAGTGACAAGTGTGACAGAGTGCAGCAGTGACAAGTGTGACAGAGTGCAGCAGTAACAAGTGTGACAGAGTGTAGCAGTGACAAGTGTGACAGAGTGCAGCAGTGACAAGTGTGACAGTGCAGCAGTGACAAGTGTAGCAGTGACAAGTGTGACAGTGCAGCAGTGACAAGTGTGACAGAGTGCAGAAGTGACAAGTGTGACAGAGTGCAGCAGTGACAAGTGTGACAGAGTGCAGCAGTGACAAGTGTGACAGAGTGCAGCAGTGACAAGTGTGACAGTGCAGCAGTGACAAGTGTGACAGAGTGCAACAGTGACAAGTGTGACAGAGTGTAGCAGAGTGACCAGTGTGACAGAGTGCAGCAGAGTGACAAGTGTGACAGAGTGCAACAGAGTGACAAGTGTGACAGAGTGTAGCAGAGTGACCAGTGTGACAGAGTGTAGCAGAGTGACAAGTGTGACAGAGTGCAGCAGAGTGACAAGTGTGACAGACTGCAGCAGAGTGACAAGTGTGAGACAGTGCAGCAGAGTGACAAGTGTGACAGAGTGCAGCAGAGTGACAAGTGTGACAGACTGCAACAGAGTGACAAGTGTGACAGACTGCAGCAGAGTGACAAGTGTGAGAGAGTGCAGCAGAGTGACAAGTGTGACAGAGTGCAGCAGAGTGACAAGTGTGACAGAGTGCAGCAGAGTGACAAGTGTGACAGACTGCAACAGAGTGACAAGTGTGGCAGAGTGCAGCAGAGTGACAAGTATGACAGAGTGCAGCAGAGTGACATGTGTGACAGTGCAACAGAGTGATAAGTGTGACAGATTGCTGCAGTGACAAGTGTGACAAAGTGCAGCAGAGTGACAAGTGTGACAGAGTGCAGCAGAGTGACAAGTGTGACAGAGTGCAGCAGAGTGACAAGTGTGACAGAGTGCAGCAGAGTGACAAGTGTGACAGAGTGCAGCAGAGTGACAAGTGTGACAGAGTGCAGCAGAGTGACAAGTGTGACAGAGTGCAGCAGAGTGACAAGTGTGACAGACTGCAACAGAGTGACAAGTGTGACAGAGTGCAGCAGAGTGACAAGTGTGACAGAGTGCAGAAGAGTGACAAGTGTGACAGAGTGCAGCAGAGTGACAAGTGTGACAGACTGCAACAGAGTGACAAGTGTGACAGAGTGCAGCAGAGTGACAAGTGTGACAGAGTGCAGCAGAGTGACAAGTGTGACAGAGTGACAAGTGTGACAGAGTGCAGCAGAGTGACAAGTGTGACAGAGTGCAGCAGAGTGACAAGTGTGACAGAGTGCAGCAGAGTGACAAGTGTGACAGAGTGCAGCAGAGTGACAAGTGTGAGAGTGTAGCAGAGCGACAAGTGTGACAGAGTGACAAGTGTGACAGAGTGCAGCAGAGTGACAAGTGTGACAGAGTGCAGCAGAGTGACAAGTGTGACAGAGTGCAGCAGAGTGACAAGTGTGACAGAGTGCAGCAGAGTGACAAGTGTGACAGAGTGCAGCAGAGTGACAAGTGTGACAGACTGCAACAGAGTGACAAGTGTGACAGAGTGCAGCAGAGTGACAAGTGTGACAGAGTGCAGAAGAGTGACAAGTGTGACAGAGTGCAGCAGAGTGACAAGTGTGACAGACTGCAACAGAGTGACAAGTGTGACAGAGTGCAGCAGAGTGACAAGTGTGACAGAGTGACAAGTGTGACAGAGTGCAGCAGAGTGACAAGTGTGACAGAGTGACAAGTGTGACAGAGTGCAGCAGAGTGACAAGTGTGACAGAGTGCAGCAGAGTGACAACTGTGACAGAGTGCAGCAGAGTGACAAGTGTGACAGAGTGCAGCAGAGTGACAAGTGTGAGAGTGTAGCAGAGTGACAAGTGTGACAGAGTGCAGCAGAGTGACAAGTGTGACAGAGTGCAGCAGAGTGACAAGTGTGACAGAGTGCAGCAGAGTGACAAGTGTGACAGAGTGCAGCAGAGTGACAAGTGTGACAGAGTGCAGCAGAGTGACAAGTGTGACAGAGTGCAGCAGAGTGACAAGTGTGAGAGTGTAGCAGAGTGACAAGTGTGACAGAGTGCAGCAGAGTGACAAGTGTGACAGAGTGCAGCAGAGTGACAAGTGTGACAGAGTGCAGCAGAGTGACAAGTGTGACAGAGTGCAGCAGAGTGACAAGTGTGAGAGTGTAGCAGAGTGACAAGTGTGACAGAGTGCAGCAGAGTGACAAGTGTGACAGAGTGCAGCAGAGTGACAAGTGTGACAGAGTGCAGCAGAGTGACAAGTGTGACAGAGTGCAGCAGAGTGACAAGTGTGACAGAGTGCAGCAGAGTGACAAGTGTGACAGAGTGCAGCAGAGTGACAAGTGTGAGAGTGTAGCAGAGTGACAAGTGTGACAGAGTGCAGCAGAGTGACAAGTGTGACAGAGTGCAGCAGAGTGACAAGTGTGACAGACTGCAACAGAGTGACAAGTGTGACAGAGTGCAGCAGAGTGACAAGTGTGACAGACTGCAACAGAGTGACAAGTGTGACAGAGTGCAGCAGAGTGACAAGTGTGACAGAGTGCAGCAGAGTGACAAGTGTGACAGACTGCAACAGAGTGACAAGTGTGACAGAGTGCAGCAGAGTGACAAGTGTGACAGACTGCAACAGAATGACAAGTGTGACAGAGTGCAGCAGAGTGACAAGTGTGACAGACTGCAACAGTGACAAGTGTGACAGAGTGCAGCAGAGTGACAAGTGTGACAGAGTGCAGCAGAGTGACAAGTGTGACAGAGTGCAGCAGAGTGACAAGTGTGACAGAGTGCAGCAGAGTGACAAGTGTGACAGAGTGCAGCAGAGTGACAAGTGTGACAGAGTGCAGCAGAGTGACAAGTGTGACAGACTGCAACAGAGTGACAAATGTGACAGAGTGCAGCAGAGTGACAGAGTGCAGCAGAGTGACAAGTGTGACAGACTGCAACAGAGTGACAAGTGTGACAGAGTGCAGCAGAGTGACAAGTGTGACAGAGTGCAGCAGAGTGACAAGTGTGACAGACTGCAACAGAGTGACAAGTGTGACAGAGTGCAGCAGAGTGACAAGTGTGACAGACTGCAACAGAGTGACAAGTGTGACAGAGTGCAACAGAGTGACAAGTGTGACAGACTGCAACAGAGTGACAAGTGTGACAGAGTGCAGCAGAGTGACAAGTGTGACAGAGTGACAAGTGTGACAGAGTGACAAGTGTGACAGAGTGCAGCAGAGTGACAAGTGTGACAGAGTGACAAGTGTGACAGAGTGCAGCAGAGTGACAAGTGTGACAGAGTGACAAGTGTGACAGAGTGCAGCAGAGTGACAAGTGTGACAGAGTGACAAGTGTGACAGAGTGCAGCAGAGTGACAAGTGTGACAGAGTGCAGCAGTGACAAGTGTGACAGAGTGACAAGTGTGACAGAGTGCAACAGAGTGACAAGTGTGACAGACTGCAACAGAGTGACAAGTGTGACAGAGTGCAGCAGAGTGACAAGTGTGACAGAGTGACAAGTGTGACAGAGTGCAGCAGAGTGACAAGTGTGACAGAGTGACAAGTGTGACAGAGTGCAGCAGAGTGACAAGTGTGACAGAGTGCAGCAGAGTGACAAGTGTGACATAGTGCAGCAGAGTGACAAGTGTGACAGAGTGTAGCAGAGTGACAAGTGTGACAGAGTGCAGCAGAGTGACAAGTGTGACAGAGTGCAGAAGAGTGACAAGTGTGACAGAGTGCAGCAGAGTGACAAGTGTGACAGACTGCAACAGAGTGACAAGTGTGACAGAGTGCAGCAGAGTGACAAGTGTGACAGAGTGCAGCAGAGTGACAAGTGTGACAGAGTCCAGCAGAGTGACAAGTGTGACAGACTGCAACAGAGTGACAAGTGTGACAGAGTGCAGCAGAGTGACAAGTGTGACAGAGTGCAGCAGAGTGACAAGTGTGACAGAGTGACAAGTGTGACAGAGTGCAGCAGAGTGACAAGTGTGACAGTGACAAGTGTGACAGAGTGCAGCAGAGTGACAAGTGAGACAGAGTGCAGAAGAGTGACAAGTGTGACAGAGTGCAGAAGAGTGACAAGTGTGACAGACTGCAACAGAGTGACAAGTGTGACAGAGTGCAGCAGAGTGACAAGTGTGACAGAGTGCAGCAGAGTGACAAGTGTGACAGAGTCCAGCAGAGTGACAAGTGTGACAGAGTGACAAGTGTGACAGAGTGCAGCAGAGTGACAAGTGTGACAGAGTGACAAGTGTGACAGAGTGCAGCAGAGTGACAAGTGTGACAGAGTGCAGCAGAGTGACAAGTGTGACAGAGTGACAAGTGTGACAGACTGCAACAGAGTGACAAGTGTGACAGAGTGCAGCAGAGTGACAAGTGTGACAGAGTGCAGCAGAGTGACAAGTGTGACAGACTGCAACAGAGTGACAAGTGTGACAGAGTGCAGCAGAGTGACAAGTGTGACAGAGTGCAGCAGAGTGACAAGTGTGACAGACTGCAACAGAGTGACAAGTGTGACAGAGTGCAGCAGAGTGACAAGTGTGACAGAGTGCAGCAGAGTGACAAGTGTGACAGAGTGCAGCAGAGTGACAAGTGTGACAGACTGCAACAGAGTGACAAGTGTGACAGAGTGCAGCAGAGTGACAAGTGTGACAGAGTGCAGCAGAGTGACAAGTGTGACAGAGTGCAGCAGAGTGACAAGTGTGACAGACTGCAACAGAGTGACAAGTGTGAGAGAGTGCAGCAGAGTGACAAGTGTGACAGACTGCAACAGAGTGACAAGTGTGACAGAGTGCAGCAGAGTGACAAGTGTGACAGAGTGACAAGTGTGACAGAGTGCAGCAGAGTGACAAGTGTGACAGAGTGACAAGTGTGACAGAGTGCAGCAGAGTGACAAGTGTGACAGAGTGCAGCAGAGTGACAAGTGTGACAGAGTGCAGCAGAGTGACAAGTGTGACAGAGTGCAGCAGAGTGACAAGTGTGACAGACTGCAACAGAGTGACAAATGTGACAGAGTGCAGCAGAGTGACAGAGTGCAGCAGAGTGACAAGTGTGACAGACTGCAACAGAGTGACAAGTGTGACAGAGTGCAGCAGAGTGACAAGTGTGACAGAGTGCAGAAGAGTGACAAGTGTGACAGAGTGCAGCAGAGTGACAAGTGTGACAGACTGCAACAGAGTGACAAGTGTGACAGAGTGCAGCAGAGTGACAAGTGTGACAGAGTGACAAGTGTGACAGAGTGCAGCAGAGTGACAAGTGTGACAGAGTGACAAGTGTGACAGAGTGCAGCAGAGTGACAAGTGTGACAGAGTGCAGCAGTGACAAGTGTGACAGAGTGACAAGTGTGACAGAGTGCAACAGAGTGACAAGTGTGACAGACTGCAACAGAGTGACAAGTGTGACAGAGTGCAGCAGAGTGACAAGTGTGACAGAGTGACAAGTGTGACAGAGTGCAGCAGAGTGACAAGTGTGACAGAGTGACAAGTGTGACAGAGTGCAGCAGAGTGACAAGTGTGACAGAGTGCAGCAGAGTGACAAGTGTGACATAGTGCAGCAGAGTGACAAGTGTGACAGAGTGTAGCAGAGTGACAAGTGTGACAGAGTGCAGCAGAGTGACAAGTGTGACAGAGTGCAGAAGAGTGACAAGTGTGACAGAGTGCAGCAGAGTGACAAGTGTGACAGACTGCAACAGAGTGACAAGTGTGACAGAGTGCAGCAGAGTGACAAGTGTGACAGAGTGACAAGTGTGACAGAGTGCAGCAGAGTGACAAGTGTGACAGAGTGACAAGTGTGACAGAGTGCAGCAGAGTGACAAGTGTGACAGAGTGCAGCAGAGTGACAAGTGTGACATAGTGCAGCAGAGTGACAAGTGTGACAGAGTGTAGCAGAGTGACAAGTGTGACAGAGTGCAGCAGAGTGACAAGTGTGACAGAGTGCAGCAGAGTGACAAGTGTGACAGAGTGCAGCAGAGTGACAAGTGTGACAGACTGCAACAGAGTGACAAGTGTGACTGAGTGCAGCAGAGTGACAAGTGTGACAGACTGCAACAGAGTGACAAGTGTGACAGAGTGCAGCAGAGTGACAAGTGTGACAGAGTGCAGCAGAGTGACAAGTGTGACAGAGTGACAAGTGTGACAGAGTGCAGCAGAGTGACAAGTGTGACAGAGTGACAAGTGTGACAGAGTGCAGTAGAGTGACAAGTGTGACAGAGTGACAAGTGTGACAGAGTGCAGCAGAGTGACAAGTGTGACAGAGTGACAAGTGTGACAGAGTGCAGCAGAGTGACAAGTGTGACAGAGTGACAAGTGTGACAGAGTGCAGCAGAGTGACAAGTGTGACAGACTGCAACAGAGTGACAAGTGTGACAGACTGCAACAGAGTGACAAGTGTGACAGAGTGCAGCAGAGTGACAAGTGTGACAGAGTGCAGCAGAGTGACAAGTGTGACAGACTGCAACAGAGTGACAAGTGTGACAGAGTGCAGCAGTGACAAGTGTGACAGAGTGCAGCAGAGTGACAAGTGTGACAGAGTGCAGCAGAGTGACAAGTGTGACAGAGTGCAGCAGAGTGACAAGTGTGACAGAGTGCAGCAGAGTGACAAGTGTGACAGAGTGCAGCAGAGTGACAAGTGTGACAGAGTGCAGCAGAGTGACAAGTGTGACAGAGTGCAGCAGAGTGACAAGTGTGACAGACTGCAACAGAGTGACAAGTGTGACAGAGTGCAGCAGAGTGACATGTGTGACAGAGTGACAAGTGTGACAGAGTGCAGCAGAGTGACAAGTGTGACAGAGTGTAGCAGAGTGACAAGTGTGACAGAGTGCAGCAGAGTGACAAGTGTGACAGACTGCAACAGAGTGACAAGTGTGACAGAGTGCAGCAGAGTGACAAGTGTGACAGACTGCAACAGAGTGACAAGTGTGACAGAGTGCAGCAGAGTGACAAGTGTGACAGAGTGCAGCAGAGTGACAAGTGTGACAGACTGCAACAGAGTGACAAGTGTGACAGAGTGCAGCAGAGTGACAAGTGTGACAGACTGCAACAGAGTGACAAGTGTGACAGAGTGCAGCAGAGTGACAAGTGTGACAGAGTGTAGCAGAGTGACAAGTGTGACAGAGTGCAGCAGAGTGACAAGTGTGACAGAGTGCAGCAGAGTGACAAGTGTGACAGACTGCAACAGAGTGACAAGTGTGACAGAGTGTAGCAGAGTGACAAGTGTGACAGAGTGCAGCAGAGTGACAGACTGCAACAGAGTGACAAGTGTGACAGAGTGCAGCAGAGTGACAAGTGTGACAGACTGCAACAGAGTGACAAGTGTGACAGACTGCAACAGAGTGACAAGTGTGACAGACTGCAACAGAGTGACAAGTGTGCACCGATCTCTGCTACAAACTAATGGAAAAATTCTTAGAGAAAAGTAACTGGACATTCAATTCACACAATTTATTTCCTATAAATATTGAACTTTCAGCACAATGGAGATTGCAAAACATGGGAGAACAAAATGGCTGCCTTAGATCAGGTCGCTGTATGCTGCAACATAAAAAATTTATTCAATAAATAAAACAATCAAACTTGTGTGATAAGGAGAATGTAGGTGCAAGATTGATTGTTAAATATTGCACTGCATAGAAGCCTTTGTAGGACAGTTATTTTGTAGTCGTAATATTTATTTGCCTTAATTTATATCTGCATGAACAGTTCATTATTGCTGTAACCAGATATAAACGTGTAAATAGTTCATTACTACTGTAACTTGTTTAGTTATCAAACTTTATACTCAGTTGCTGGCCCATCACGTGCCCCGGTAATCTTTCAACTACCACCCACACCATGGGTATGGTGTGACTACCACCCACACCATGGGTATGGTGTGACTACCACCCACACCATGGGTATGGTGTCACTACCACCCACACCATGGGTATGGTGTGACTACCACCCACACCATGGGTATGGTGTGACTACCACCTACACCATGGGTATGGTGTGACTACCACCCACACCATAGGTATGGTGTGACTACCACCCACACCATGGGTATGGTGTGACTACCACCCACACCATGGGTATGGTGTGAATACCACCCACACCATAGGAATGGTGTGACTACCACCCACACCATGAGTATGGTGTGACTACCACCCACACCATGGGTATGGTGTGACTACCACCCACACCATGGGTATGGTGTGACTACCACCCACACCATAGGAATGGTGTGACTACCACCCACACCATAGGTATGGTGTGACTACCACCCACACCATGGGTATGGTGTCACTACCACCCACACCATAGGTATGGTGTGACTACCACCCACACCATAGGTATGGTGTGACTACCACCCACACCATAGGTATGGTGTGACTACCACCCACACCATAGGTATGGTGTGACTACCACCCACACCATAGGTATGGTGTGACTACCACCCACACCATAGGTATGGGTGGTGCATAATATAATAAATTAACTTGTGATTACTGGACCTAGAACTGAGCCTCCACAACTTAGCAGTTTTACCCAAATGTAACACTAATAATGCAACTTTAATGTTGCGTATAAAAACGTGAGAAGGTATAAAATGTAATGACAGTAACAGGCTGGTTGATCACGCAAGCACCAGATAAACTTGGCCCACGGCCGGACTGTGGGAGTAAGAAAACTCTTGAAATCGTTCAAAAGTATATCAAAGGTAAGTTATGCACCAGTCCTGTGGGTCGTAGTCTCAATATTACAGAGGTATACAATGGTACCAGGGACCGGGTATCAAAGTTACGGTGGTAATGAACTATTTATTTGTTTAAATCTGGTTACAGTCGTAATGAGTTATTTATGCAAATATGAATTAGGCCAAAAAAATATTACAATATAGTTTATGTGTGATTCTGAATTATTTAAATTACTTTAGATTTTAGGAAGGTATGGTTATATTTTAAGAAGTTTAAGTGGTTACGAGTTACTTACAATAGGAAAAGTCAGGGTATTTTTCCAAAATGGTTGGTAATATTCCGCTGTGGACAATATACCTCGACATTTTTTTTTTTAACACTTGTGTGAGTTGTATCTGACTTTATTCATTTTATCGCATCCCAGCACATAATGACGCTAATTGACACAATTGTCAATCTGGTAAAGTTTACACTTAGTTATGTCTACCTCAGCTGGTGATGTACTGAAGCCAAGCCAAGCCAAGCCAAGCCAAGCCAAGCTAAGCTAAGCCAAGCCGGAGTCGGGCGGCAGTGACCTCCAAGAGTCTGCTGATTTTGTTGGATGCACCACAGACATGTGTCTCTTACTCAGATAAAATGATACACGGACTGACTGGTGTCAGTCTTCCTCAGTCTTAGGTCAATGAAGTTCAGCTGAAGACTTTTATGTATTATTGTCTTCAAACTACTGACTTGTGAGCAAGACAGTTGTCTGGAGTCTTCTAGAAGCTTGCTTACCTAGAACACAGGACAAGACAAGACAGGGAGATGTTAACCAAGGAGGCTGATAACATAGGATAACCCAATGAAGGTTATCAACACAAGATAACTCAAAACAAACAAACATCGAAACCAGGTTCTATCAGTGAGCTACAATGCACCCTGTGATGCCACCTTACACCAGTGCGCCAAACCCCCTAAGCGCCATACAACGCCTGTGGAACGAGAGGTAAAACCAGGATTGATAAAAGAATAAGTAGAGTGATTCCAATTTCTTGAACCAAGAGCCCTTCACCAGCATCAAAACATTCTCCACTGAAGGAACTGCAGCTCAGTAGCAGGAATCTTAGCTCATAATGGATGGCACCCGGGTTCAATTTCAGAGTGGAAGGAGATGTAGGGACAAGTCCTGTTACACCAGTTTCCTGTGTTTACCTAATAGTAGTTACCAGGATAATAGTGGTGGGTGGTGGATGGCACTAGTGGGGTGGTAGTATACCATCAGTAGTGGTGGGTGGTGGATGGCACTAGTGGGGTGGTAGTATACCATCAGTAGTGGTGAGTGGTGGATGGCACTAGTGGGGTGGTAGTATACCATCAGTAGTGGTGAGTGGTGGATGGCACTAGTGGGGTGGTAGTATACCATCAGTAGTGCTGAGTGGTGGATGGCACTAGTGGGGTGGTAGTATACCATCAGTAGTGCTGAGTGGTGGATGGCACTAGTGGGGTGGTAGTATACCATCAGTAGTGCTGAGTGGTGGATGGCACTAGTGGGGTGGTAGTATACCATCAGTAGTGCTGAGTGGTGGATGGCACTAGTGGGGTGGTAGTATACCATCAGTAGTGCTGAGTGGTGGATGGCACTAGTGGGGTGGTAGTATACCATCAGTAGTGGTGAGTGGTGGATGGCACTAGTGGGGTGGTAGTATACCATCAGTAGTGCTGAGTGGTGGATGGCACTAGTGGGGTGGTAGTATACCATCAGTAGTGCTGAGTGGTGGATGGCACTAGTGGGGTGGTAGTATACCATCAGTAGTGCTGAGTGGTGGATGGCACTAGTGGGGTGGTAGTACCACCAGTAGTGCTGAGTGGTGGATGGCACTAGTGGGGTGGTAGTATACCATCAGTAGTGGTGGGTGGTGGATGGCACTAGTGGGGTGGTAGTATACCATCAGTAGTGCTGAGTGGTGGATGGCACTAGTGGGGTGGTAGTATACCATCAGTAGTGCTGAGTGGTGGATGGCACTAGTGGGGTGGTAGTATACCATCAGTAGTGCTGAGTGGTGGATGGCACTAGTGGGGTGGTAGTATACCATCAGTAGTGCTGAGTGGTGGATGGCACTAGTGGGGTGGTAGTATACCATCAGTAGTGCTGAGTGGTGGATGGCACTAGTGGGGTGGTAGTATACCATCAGTAGTGCTGAGTGGTGGATGGCACTAGTGGGGTGGTAGTATACCATCAGTAGTGCTGAGTGGTGGATGGCACTAGTGGGGTGGTAGTATACCATCAGTAGTGCTGAGTGGTGGATGGCACTAGTGGGGTGGTAGTATACCATCAGTAGTGGTGAGTGGTGGATGGCACTAGTGGGGTGGTAGTATACCATCAGTAGTGCTGAGTGGTGGATGGCACTAGTGGGGTGGTAGTATACCATCAGTAGTGCTGAGTGGTGGATGGCACTAGTGGGGTGGTAGTATACCATCAGTAGTGCTGAGTGGTGGATGGCACTAGTGGGGTGGTAGTATACCATCAGTAGTGCTGAGTGGTGGATGGCACTAGTGGGGTGGTAGTATACCATCAGTAGTGCTGAGTGGTGGATGGCACTAGTGGGGTGGTAGTATACCATCAGTAGTGCTGAGTGGTGGATGGCACTAGTGGGGTGGTAGTATACCATCAGTAGTGCTGAGTGGTGGATGGCACTAGTGGGGTGGTAGTATACCATCAGTAGTGCTGAGTGGTGGATGGCACTAGTGGGGTGGTAGTATACCATCAGTAGTGCTGAGTGGTGGATGGCACTAGTGGGGTGGTAGTATACCATCAGTAGTGCTGAGTGGTGGATGGCACTAGTGGGGTGGTAGTATACCATCAGTAGTGGTGAGTGGTGGATGGCACTAGTGGGGTGGTAGTATACCATCAGTAGTGCTGAGTGGTGGATGGCACTAGTGGGGTGGTAGTATACCATCAGTAGTGCTGAGTGGTGGATGGCACTAGTGGGGTGGTAGTATACCATCAGTAGTGGTGAGTGGTGGATGGCACTAGTGGGGTGGTAGTATACCATCAGTAGTGCTGAGTGGTGGATGGCACTAGTGGGGTGGTAGTATACCATCAGTAGTGGTGAGTGGTGGATGGCACTAGTGGGGTGGTAGTATACCATCAGTAGTGCTGAGTGGTGGATGGCACTAGTGGGGTGGTAGTATACCATCAGTAGTGCTGAGTGGTGGATGGCACTAGTGGGGTGGTAGTATACCATCAGTAGTGCTGAGTGGTGGATGGCACTAGTGGGGTGGTAGTATACCATCAGTAGTGGTGAGTGGTGGATGGCACTAGTGGGGTGGTAGTATACCATCAGTAGTGCTGAGTGGTGGATGGCACTAGTGGGGTGGTAGTATACCATCAGTAGTGCTGAGTGGTGGATGGCACTAGTGGGGTGGTAGTATACCATCAGTAGTGCTGAGTGGTGGATGGCACTAGTGGGGTGGTAGTATACCATCAGTAGTGCTGAGTGGTGGATGGCACTAGTGGGGTGGTAGTATACCATCAGTAGTGCTGAGTGGTGGATGGCACTAGTGGGGTGGTAGTATACCATCAGTAGTGCTGAGTGGTGGATGGCACTAGTGGGGTGGTAGTATACCATCAGTAGTGCTGAGTGGTGGATGGCACTAGTGGGGTGGTAGTATACCATCAGTAGTGCTGAGTGGTGGATGGCACTAGTGGGGTGGTAGTATACCATCAGTAGTGCTGAGTGGTGGATGGCACTAGTGGGGTGGTAGTATACCATCAGTAGTGCTGAGTGGTGGATGGCACTAGTGGGGTGGTAGTATACCATCAGTAGTGCTGAGTGGTGGATGGCACTAGTGGGGTGGTAGTATACCATCAGTAGTGCTGAGTGGTGGATGGCACTAGTGGGGTGGTAGTATACCATCAGTAGTGCTGAGTGGTGGATGGCACTAGTGGGGTGGTAGTATACCATCAGTAGTGCTGAGTGGTGGATGGCACTAGTGGGGTGGTAGTATACCATCAGTAGTGCTGAGTGGTGGATGGCACTAGTGGGGTGGTAGTATACCATCAGTAGTGCTGAGTGGTGGATGGCACTAGTGGGGTGGTAGTATACCATCAGTAGTGCTGAGTGGTGGATGGCACTAGTGGGGTGGTAGTATACCATCAGTAGTGCTGAGTGGTGGATGGCACTAGTGGGGTGGTAGTATACCATCAGTAGTGCTGAGTGGTGGATGGCACTAGTGGGGTGGTAGTATACCATCAGTAGTGCTGAGTGGTGGATGGCACTAGTGGGGTGGTAGTATACCATCAGTAGTGCTGAGTGGTGGATGGCACTAGTGGGGTGGTAGTATACCATCAGTAGTGCTGAGTGGTGGATGGCACTAGTGGGGTGGTAGTATACCATCAGTAGTGCTGAGTGGTGGATGGCACTAGTGGGGTGGTAGTATACCATCAGTAGTGCTGAGTGGTGGATGGCACTAGTGGGGTGGTAGTATACCATCAGTAGTGCTGAGTGGTGGATGGCACTAGTGGGGTGGTAGTATACCATCAGTAGTGCTGAGTGGTGGATGGCACTAGTGGGGTGGTAGTATACCATCAGTAGTGCTGAGTGGTGGATGGCACTAGTGGGGTGGTAGTATACCATCAGTAGTGCTGAGTGGTGGATGGCACTAGTGGGGTGGTAGTATACCATCAGTAGTGGTGAGTGGTGGATGGCACTAGTGGGGTGGTAGTATACCATCAGTAGTGGTGAGTGGTGGATGGCACTAGTGGGGTGGTAGTATACCATCAGTAGTGGTGAGTGGTGGATGGCACTAGTGGGGTGGTAGTATACCATCAGTAGTGCTGAGTGGTGGATGGCACTAGTGGGGTGGTAGTATACCATCAGTAGTGGTGAGTGGTGGATGGCACTAGTGGGGTGGTAGTATACCATCAGTAGTGCTGAGTGGTGGATGGCACTAGTGGGGTGGTAGTATACCATCAGTAGTGCTGAGTGGTGGATGGCACTAGTGGGGTGGTAGTATACCATCAGTAGTGCTGAGTGGTGGATGGCACTAGTGGGGTGGTAGTATACCATCAGTAGTGCTGAGTGGTGGATGGCACTAGTGGGGTGGTAGTATACCATCAGTAGTGCTGAGTGGTGGATGGCACTAGTGGGGTGGTAGTATACCATCAGTAGTGCTGAGTGGTGGATGGCACTAGTGGGGTGGTAGTATACCATCAGTAGTGCTGAGTGGTGGATGGCACTAGTGGGGTGGTAGTATACCATCAGTAGTGCTGAGTGGTGGATGGCACTAGTGGGGTGGTAGTATACCATCAGTAGTGCTGAGTGGTGGATGGCACTAGTGGGGTGGTAGTATACCATCAGTAGTGCTGAGTGGTGGATGGCACTAGTGGGGTGGTAGTATACCATCAGTAGTGCTGAGTGGTGGATGGCACTAGTGGGGTGGTAGTATACCATCAGTAGTGTGAGTGGTGGATGGCACTAGTGGGGTGGTAGTATACCATCAGTAGTGCTGAGTGGTGGATGGCACTAGTGGGGTGGTAGTATACCATCAGTAGTGCTGAGTGGTGGATGGCACTAGTGGGGTGGTAGTATACCATCAGTAGTGCTGAGTGGTGGATGGCACTAGTGGGGTGGTAGTATACCATCAGTAGTGCTGAGTGGTGGATGGCACTAGTGGGGTGGTAGTATACCATCAGTAGTGCTGAGTGGTGGATGGCACTAGTGGGGTGGTAGTATACCATCAGTAGTGCTGAGTGGTGGATGGCACTAGTGGGGTGGTAGTATACCATCAGTAGTGCTGAGTGGTGGATGGCACTAGTGGGGTGGTAGTATACCATCAGTAGTGCTGAGTGGTGGATGGCACTAGTGGGGTGGTAGTATACCATCAGTAGTGCTGAGTGGTGGATGGCACTAGTGGGGTGGTAGTATACCATCAGTAGTGCTGAGTGGTGGATGGCACTAGTGGGGTGGTAGTATACCATCAGTAGTAGTGCTGAGTGGTGGATGGCACTAGTGGGGTGGTAGTATACCATCAGTAGTGCTGAGTGGTGGATGGCACTAGTGGGGTGGTAGTATACCATCAGTAGTGCTGAGTGGTGGATGGCACTAGTGGGGTGGTAGTATACCATCAGTAGTGCTGAGTGGTGGATGGCACTAGTGGGGTGGTAGTATACCATCAGTAGTGCTGAGTGGTGGATGGCACTAGTGGGGTGGTAGTATACCATCAGTAGTGGTGAGTGGTGGATGGCACTAGTGGGGTGGTAGTATACCATCAGTAGTGGTGAGTGGTGGATGGCACTAGTGGGGTGGTAGTATACCATCAGTAGTGGTGAGTGGTGGATGGCACTAGTGGGGTGGTAGTATACCATCAGTAGTGTATACCATCTGAGTGGTGGATGGCACTAGTGGGGTGGTAGTATACCATCAGTAGTGCTGAGTGGTGGATGGCACTAGTGGGGTGGTAGTATACCATCAGTAGTGCTGAGTGGTGGATGGCACTAGTGGGGTGGTAGTATACCATCAGTAGTGGTGAGTGGTGGATGGCACTAGTGGGGTGGTAGTATACCATCAGTAGTGCTGAGTGGTGGATGGCACTAGTGGGGTGGTAGTATACCATCAGTAGTGCTGAGTGGTGGATGGCACTAGTGGGGTGGTAGTATACCATCAGTAGTGCTGAGTGGTGGATGGCACTAGTGGGGTGGTAGTATACCATCAGTAGTGCTGAGTGGTGGATGGCACTAGTGGGGTGGTAGTATACCATCAGTAGTGCTGAGTGGTGGATGGCACTAGTGGGGTGGTAGTATACCATCAGTAGTGCTGAGTGGTGGATGGCACTAGTGGGGTGGTAGTATACCATCAGTAGTGCTGAGTGGTGGATGGCACTAGTGGGGTGGTAGTATACCATCAGTAGTGCTGAGTGGTGGATGGCACTAGTGGGGTGGTAGTATACCATCAGTAGTGCTGAGTGGTGGATGGCACTAGTGGGGTGGTAGTATACCATCAGTAGTGCTGAGTGGTGGATGGCACTAGTGGGGTGGTAGTATACCATCAGTAGTGCTGAGTGGTGGATGGCACTAGTGGGGTGGTAGTATACCATCAGTAGTGCTGAGTGGTGGATGGCACTAGTGGGGTGGTAGTATACCATCAGTAGTGCTGAGTGGTGGATGGCACTAGTGGGGTGGTAGTATACCATCAGTAGTGCTGAGTGGTGGATGGCACTAGTGGGGTGGTAGTATACCATCAGTAGTGCTGAGTGGTGGATGGCACTAGTGGGGTGGTAGTATACCATCAGTAGTGCTGAGTGGTGGATGGCACTAGTGGGGTGGTAGTATACCATCAGTAGTGCTGAGTGGTGGATGGCACTAGTGGGGTGGTAGTATACCATCAGTAGTGCTGAGTGGTGGATGGCACTAGTGGGGTGGTAGTATACCATCAGTAGTGCTGAGTGGTGGATGGCACTAGTGGGGTGGTAGTATACCATCAGTAGTGCTGAGTGGTGGATGGCACTAGTGGGGTGGTAGTATACCATCAGTAGTGCTGAGTGGTGGATGGCACTAGTGGGGTGGTAGTATACCATCAGTAGTGCTGAGTGGTGGATGGCACTAGTGGGGTGGTAGTATACCATCAGTAGTGGTGAGTGGTGGATGGCACTAGTGGGGTGGTAGTATACCATCAGTAGTGCTGAGTGGTGGATGGCACTAGTGGGGTGGTAGTATACCATCAGTAGTGCTGAGTGGTGGATGGCACTAGTGGGGTGGTAGTATACCATCAGTAGTGCTGAGTGGTGGATGGCACTAGTGGGGTGGTAGTATACCATCAGTAGTGCTGAGTGGTGGATGGCACTAGTGGGGTGGTAGTATACCATCAGTAGTGCTGAGTGGTGGATGGCACTAGTGGGGTGGTAGTATACCATCAGTAGTGCTGAGTGGTGGATGGCACTAGTGGGGTGGTAGTATACCATCAGTAGTGCTGAGTGGTGGATGGCACTAGTGGGGTGGTAGTATACCATCAGTAGTGCTGAGTGGTGGATGGCACTAGTGGGGTGGTAGTATACCATCAGTAGTGCTGAGTGGTGGATGGCACTAGTGGGGTGGTAGTATACCATCAGTAGTGCTGAGTGGTGGATGGCACTAGTGGGGTGGTAGTATACCATCAGTAGTGCTGAGTGGTGGATGGCACTAGTGGGGTGGTAGTATACCATCAGTAGTGCTGAGTGGTGGATGGCACTAGTGGGGTGGTAGTATACCATCAGTAGTGCTGAGTGGTGGATGGCACTAGTGGGGTGGTAGTATACCATCAGTAGTGCTGAGTGGTGGATGGCACTAGTGGGGTGGTAGTATACCATCAGTAGTGCTGAGTGGTGGATGGCACTAGTGGGGTGGTAGTATACCATCAGTAGTGCTGAGTGGTGGATGGCACTAGTGGGGTGGTAGTATACCATCAGTAGTGCTGAGTGGTGGATGGCACTAGTGGGGTGGTAGTATACCATCAGTAGTGCTGAGTGGTGGATGGCACTAGTGGGGTGGTAGTATACCATCAGTAGTGCTGAGTGGTGGATGGCACTAGTGGGGTGGTAGTATACCATCAGTAGTGCTGAGTGGTGGATGGCACTAGTGGGGTGGTAGTATACCATCAGTAGTGCTGAGTGGTGGATGGCACTAGTGGGGTGGTAGTATACCATCAGTAGTGCTGAGTGGTGGATGGCACTAGTGGGGTGGTAGTATACCATCAGTAGTGCTGAGTGGTGGATGGCACTAGTGGGGTGGTAGTATACCATCAGTAGTGCTGAGTGGTGGATGGCACTAGTGGGGTGGTAGTATACCATCAGTAGTGCTGAGTGGTGGATGGCACTAGTGGGGTGGTAGTATACCATCAGTAGTGCTGAGTGGTGGATGGCACTAGTGGGGTGGTAGTATACCATCAGTAGTGCTGAGTGGTGGATGGCACTAGTGGGGTGGTAGTATACCATCAGTAGTGCTGAGTGGTGGATGGCACTAGTGGGGTGGTAGTATACCATCAGTAGTGCTGAGTGGTGGATGGCACTAGTGGGGTGGTAGTATACCATCAGTAGTGCTGAGTGGTGGATGGCACTAGTGGGGTGGTAGTATACCATCAGTAGTGCTGAGTGGTGGATGGCACTAGTGGGGTGGTAGTATACCATCAGTAGTGCTGAGTGGTGGATGGCACTAGTGGGGTGGTAGTATACCATCAGTAGTGCTGAGTGGTGGATGGCACTAGTGGGGTGGTAGTATACCATCAGTAGTGCTGAGTGGTGGATGGCACTAGTGGGGTGGTAGTATACCATCAGTAGTGCTGAGTGGTGGATGGCACTAGTGGGGTGGTAGTATACCATCAGTAGTGCTGAGTGGTGGATGGCACTAGTGGGGTGGTAGTATACCATCAGTAGTGCTGAGTGGTGGATGGCACTAGTGGGGTGGTAGTATACCATCAGTAGTGCTGAGTGGTGGATGGCACTAGTGGGGTGGTAGTGTACCATCAGTAGTGCTGAGTGGTGGATGGCACTAGTGGGGTGGTAGTGTACCATCAGTAGTGCTGAGTGGTGGATGGCACTAGTGGGGTGGTAGTATACCATCAGTAGTGCTGAGTGGTGGATGGCACTAGTGGGGTGGTAGTATACCATCAGTAGTGCTGAGTGGTGGATGGCACTAGTGGGGTGGTAGTATACCATCAGTAGTGGTGAGTGGTGGATGGCACTAGTGGGGTGGTAGTGTACCATCAGTAGTGCTGATCCCTGACATGAGCTAGGGGAGGACAATTGTTTTTGGCTGTAAATTCAAGTGTAAAAACAATGGATGTATTTTTCTGGCTGCATGATCCAAGGTATCCCAGTATTACATAACCCCAGCTCCCTCCACCTCAATGATCCGAGGAAGGTATCCCTGTATTGCACAACCCCAGCTCCCTCCACCTCAATGATCCGAGGAAGGTATCCCTGTATTGCACAACCCCACCTCCCTCTACCTGAATGTAGGCAACAACAATAGCGCTGAGTGTGGCAGAAATTTCTAACGCAATTAAATATTAGTGTTCAAGATTTAATACGAGTGGAAGGAAGTATTCACAAGTTATTACATAGAAGCTAGTATCACATTCTCCTCAATAACAATGGCAAAGTAGAACACACACAGACAATAATTAATTCACACCTTTCATTAAGAAACATCAGCATTGAAAGTTTACAGCCAATTTGAGGAGGAATTCTCTAGTTACCTCATAGAAACCAATATACTAAAATCCGCCAACATTTGAAGTTTGAAGCCTCTCAGAACTTTCATTATAGTTATCTATGTCGAAGGTTTGAAGCAGCAGGAGGAAGCATTCAAACATTATTGTATTTTCTTCAGTAAAAAAGGCAAATTGGGCCTACACAGTCAAAAAATCAATTCAAACTTTTCTGTAAGTAATATTTAGGGATTAAAGTTGATCAGGAGAGACATTTCTCCAATTTTATTTTCACGGAAACCAATTTGTGTAATAAAATTGGGAATTTCAAGTTTCACAACCTAAAATCCAGATGAAGTTTCTTTTGAGAAAAACACTGGCACTAAAAGTTTGAAACCGACCAGAAGATACATTCACTATATATTGTGCAACATACAACATTAGCAAGTTAACTGTGTTATTAAAGTAAGAAACTTGCAACTACACAAGTTAAACTCAAGTAATAATAATAATAATAATATAATATCTTTATTTACTACAAGTACATGTACAAGGTATACAGTCCTAGCTGACAACAATGACATACTACTATATAGAAACTCCCTTGTTATGCTCTGCATTTCGGGCAAATGAGGTCAGTGTCCCAGGATGCGACCCACACCAGTCGACTAACACCCAGGTACCCATTTTACTGATGGGGTACATAGACAACAGGTGGAAAGAAACACGTCCAATGTTTCTACTCTGGCTGGGAATCGAACCCAGGCCCTCGCCGTGTGAAGCGAGAGCGTTAGCCACCAGGCCAACAGAGCCCTAAGTAGGTTGCCCTCGCGTCATAAAAGATTAATTCCATTAAAAAGAAGAAGAGAACTCCAGTTATTTAAGGGAAAAATTATACCATTTAGAAATTAAAATTGGCTCAAGATCAAAAACTTAAGAGAGCGCGCCAACACTTGCTAATTACTGCACGAACCTTCACTTAGCTGTACCGGAAGTTGTACCGAGGTTCGAAATTTAAACCACTTGCATAAAATACTTGTCTAGAGTAGTTTCCTACATTAAATATTGAAGATATTCCAGAGAGGTAGGTGAGGGTGAGTAGGTGAGGGTGAGAGTAGGTGAGGGTGAGTAGGTGAGGGTGAGTGTAGGTGAGGGTGAGTGTAGGTGAGGGTGAGTAGGTGAGGGTGAGTAGGTGAGGGTGAGAGTAGGTGAGGGTGAGTGTAGGTGAGGGTGATTTGGTGAGGGTTAGAGTAGGTGAGGGTGAGTAGGTGAGGGTGAGTAGGTGAGGGTGAGAGTAGGTGAGGGTGAGTAGGTGAGGGTGAGAGTAGGTGAGGGTGAGTGTAGGTGAGGGTGAGTAGGTGAGGGTGAGTGTAGGTGAGGGTGAGTAGGTGAGGGTGAGTGTAGGTGAGGGTGAGTGTAGGTGAGGGTGAGAGTAGGTGAGGGTGAGTGTAGGTGAGGGTGAGTGTAGGTGAGGGTGAGAGTAGGTGAGGGTAAGTGTAGGTGAGGGTGAGTGTAGGTGAGGGTGAGTGTAGGTGAGGGTGAGTAGGTGAGGGTGAGTGTAGGTGAGGGTGAGAGTAGGTGAGGGTGAGTGTAGGTGAGGGTGAGAGTAGGTGAGGGTGAGTGTAGGTGAGGGTGAGTAGGTGAGGGTGAGTGTAGGTGAGGGTGAGTAGGTGAGGGTGATTGTAAGGTGAGGGTGAGTGTAGGTGAGGGTGAGAGTAGGTGAGGGTGAGTGTAGGTGAGGGTGAGAGTAGGTGAGGGTGAGTGTAGGTGAGGGTGAGTGTAAGTGAGGGTGAGTGTAGGTGAGGGTGAGTGTAGGTGAGGGTGAGAGTAGGTGAGGGTGAGTGTAGGTGAGGGTGAGTGTAGGTGAGGGTGAGTGTAGGTGAGGGTGAGAGTAGGTGAGGGTAAGTGTAGGTGAGGGTGAGTGTAGGTGAGGGTGAGTGTAGGTGAGGGTGAGTGTAGGTGAGGGTGAGAGTAGGTGAGGGTGAGAGTAGGTGAGGGTGAGAGTAGGTGAGGGTGAGTGTAGGTGAGGGTGAGAGTAGGTGAGGGTGAGTGTAGGTGAGGGTGAGTGTAAGTGAGGGTGAGTGTAGGTGAGGGTGAGAGTAGGTGAGGGTGAGAGTAGGTGAGGGTGAGAGTAGGTGAGGGTGAGTGTAGGTGAGGGTGAGAGTAGGTGAGGGTGAGTGTAGGTGAGGGTGAGAGTAGGTGAGGATGAGAGTAGATGAGGGTGAGTGTAGGTGAGGGTGAGAGTAGGTGAGGTTGAGAGTAGTTGAGGGTGAGAGTAGGTGAGGGTGAGAGTAGGTGAGGCTGAGAGTAGATGAGGGTGAGTGTAGGTGAGGGTGAGAGTAGGTGAGGATGAGAGTAGATGAGGGTGAGTGTAGGTGAGGGTGAGAGTAGGTGAGGGTGAGAGGTGAGGGCGAGTGTAGGTGAGGGTGAGTGTAGGTGAGGATGAGAGTAGATGAGGGTGAGTGTAGGTGAGGGTGAGAGTAGGTGAGGATGAGAGTAGATGAGGGTGAGTGTAGGTGAGGGTGAGAGTAGGTGAGGGCGAGTGTAGGTGAGGGTGAGTGTAGGTGAGGGTGAGAGTAGGTGAGGGTGAGAGTAGGTGAGGGTGAGAGTAGGTGAGGATGAGAGTAGATGAGGGTGAGTGTAGGTGAGGGTGAGAGTAGGTGAGGGCGAGTGTAGGTGAGGGTGAGTGTAGGTGAGGGTGAGAGTAGGTGAGGGCGAGTGTAGGTGAGGGTGAGTGTAGGTGAGGGTGAGTGTAGGTGAGGGTGAGTGTAAGGTGAGGGTGAGAGTAGGTGAGGGTGAGAGTAGGTGAGGGTGAGTGTAGGTGAGGGTGAGTGTAAGGTGAGGGTGAGTGTAGGTGAGGGTGAGTGTAGGTGAGGGTGAGTGTAGGTGAGGGTGAGTGTAGGTGAGGGTGAGTGTAAGGTGAGGGTGAGTGTAGGTGAGGGTTAGTGTAGGGGAGGGTGAGTGTAGGTGAGGGTTAGTGTAGGGGAGGGTGAGTGTAGGTGAGAGTGATTGTAGGTGAGGGTTAGTATAGGGGAGGGTGAGTGCAGGTAAGTGTAGGTGGGGGTGAGTGTAGATGAGGGTTAGTGTAGGTGAGGGTGACTGTAGGTGAGGGTTAGTGTAGGGGAGGGTGAGTGCAGGTGAGGGTGAGTGTAGGTGGGAGTGTAGATGAGGGTTAGTGTAGGTGAGGGTGAGTGTAGGTGGGGTGAGTGTAGGTGAGGGTTAGTGTAGGGGAGGGTGAGTGTAGGTGGGGTGAGTGTAGGTGAGGGTGAGTGTAGGTGGGGGTGAGTGTAGATGAGGGTTAGTGTAGGGGAGGGTGAGCGTAGGTGGAGTGAGTGCAGGTGAGGGTGAGTGTAGGTGAGGGTTAGTGTAGGGGAGGGTGAGTGTAGGTGGGGTGAGTGTAGGTGAGGGTGAGTGTAGGTGGGGTGAGTGTAGGTGGGGTGAGTGTAGGTGAGGGTGAGTGCAGGTGAGGGTGAGTGTAGGTGAGGGTGAGTGTAGGTGGGGGTGAGTGTAGGTGGGGGTGAGTATAGGTGGGGGTGAGTGTAGGTGAAGGTGAGTGTGGGTGAGGGTGAGTGTAGGTGAGGGTTAGTGTAGGTGAGGGAGAGTGTAGGTGAGGGTTAGTGTAGGTGAGGGTGAGTGTAGGTGAGGGTTAGTGTAGGGGAGGGTGAGTGTAGGTGAGGGTTAGTGTAGGGGAGGGTGAGTGTAGGTGAGAGTGATTGTAGGTGAGGGTTAGTATAGGGGAGGGTGAGTGCAGGTAAGTGTAGGTGGGGGTGAGTGTAGTTGAGGGTTAGTGTAGGTGAGGGTGACTGTAGGTGAGGGTTAGTGTAGGGGAGGGTGAGTGCAGGTGAGGGTGAGTGTAGGTGGGAGTGTAGATGAGGGTTAGTGTAGGTGAGGGTGAGTGTAGGTGGGGTGAGTGTAGGTGAGGGTTAGTGTAGGGGAGGGTGAGTGTAGGTGGGGTGAGTGTAGGTGAGGGTGAGTGTAGGTGGGGGTGAGTGTAGATGAGGGTTAGTGTAGGGGAGGGTGAGCGTAGGTGGAGTGAGTGCAGGTGAGGGTGAGTGTAGGTGAGGGTTAGTGTAGGGGAGGGTGAGTGTAGGTGGGGTGAGTGTAGGTGGGGTGAGTGTAGGTGAGGGTGAGTGCAGGTGAGGGTGAGTGTAGGTGGGGTGAGTGTAGGTGGGGGTGAGTGTAGGTGGGGTGAGTGTAGGTGGGGTGAGTGTAGGTGAGGGTGAGTGCAGGTGAGGGGGAGTGTAGGTGAGGGTGAGTGTAGGTGAGGGTGAGTGTAGGTGGGGTGAGTGTAGGTGGGGTGAGTGTAGGTGAGGGTGAGTGCAGGTGAGGGTGAGTGTAGGTGAGGGTGAGTGTAGGTGGGGGTGAGTGTAGGTGGGGGTGAGTATAGGTGTGAGTGTAGGTGATGGTGAGTGTGGGTGAGGGTGAGTGTAGGTGAGGGTTAGTGTAGGTGAGGGAGAGTGTAGGTGAGGGTTAGTGTAGGTGAGGGTGAGTGTAGGTGAGGGTTAGTGTAGGGGAGTGTGAGTGTAGGTGAGGGTTAGTGTAGGGGAGGGTGAGTGTAGGTGAGGGTTAGTGTAGGGGAGGGTGAGTGTAGGTGAGGGTGACTGTAGGTGGGGGTGAGTGTAGGTGAGGGTTAGTGTAGGTGAGTGACTAGGTGAGGGTTAGTGTAGGGGAGGGTGAGTGCAGGTGAGGGTGAGTGTAGGTGGGGGTGAGTGTAGGTGGGGGTGAGTGTAGGGGAGGGTGAGTGTAGGTGAGGTGAGTGTAGGTGAGGGTGAGTGTAGGTGGGGGTGAGTGTAGATGAGGGTTAGTGTAGGGGAGGGTGAGTGTAGGTGGAGTGAGTGCAGGTGAGGGTGAGTGTAGGTGGGGGTGAGTGTAGATGAGGGTTAGTGTAGGGGAGGGTGAGTGCAGGTGGGGTGAGTGTATGTGGGGTGAGTGCAGGTGGGGGTGAGTGTAGGTGGGGGTGAGTGTAAGTGAGGGTTAGTGTAGGTGAGGGTGAGTGTAGGTGAGGGTTAGTGTAGGGGAGGGTGAGTGTAGGTGAGGGTTAGTGTAGGGGAGGGTGAGTGTAGGTGAGGGTTAGTGTAGGGGAGGGTGAGTGTAGGTGAGGGTGACTGTAGGTGGGGGTGAGTGTAGGTGAGGGTTAGTGTAGGTGAGGGTGACTAGGTGAGGGTTAGGGTAGGGGAGGGTGAGTGCAGGTGAGGGTGAGTGTAGGTGGGGGTGAGTGTAGGTGGGGGTGAGTGTAGAGGAGGGTTAGTGTAGGAGAGGGTGAGTGTAGGTGGGGTGAGTGTAGGTGAGGGTGAGTGTAGGTGGGGGTGAGTGTAGATGAGGGTTATTGTAGGGGAGGGTGAGTGTAGGTGGAGTGAGTGCAGGTGAGGGTGAGTGTAGGTGGGGGTGAGTGTAGATGAGGGTTAGTGTAGGGGAGGGTGAGTGCAGGTGGGGTGAGTGTATGTGGGGTGAGTGTAGGTGGGGGTGAGTGTAAGTGAGGGTTAGTGTAGGTGAGGGTGAGTGTAGGTGAGGGTGAGTGTAGGTGAGGGTGAGTGTAGGTGAGGGTGAGTGTAGGTGGGGTGAGTGTAGGTGGGGGTGAGTGTAGGTGGGGGTGAGTGTAGGTGAGGGTGAGTGTAGGTGAGGGTGAGTGTAGGTGGGGGTGAGTGTAGGTGAGGGTGAGTGTAGGTGAGGGTGAGTGTAGGTGGGGGTATGTAGGTGGGGGTATGTAGGTGTGGGTGAGTGTAGGTGAGGGTGAGTGTAGGTGAGGGTGAGTGTAGGTGGGGGTGAGTGTAGGGGAGGGTTAGTGTAGGTGAGGGTGAGTGTAGGTGGGGGTAAGTGTAAGGGAGGCAGGATATGCTAGGACCTAGCATGTCCTGCAGCTAGCAAGCCCTAGTAGCTAGGTGGTTGCTGGGATGATTCACGCCTCTTGGTGGTGGAGGTGATGCTCGGTAAGTGGACGTCAGGAGTAAAGCTGGGATGGACGGAGGGATTGAAGGATGGAGGGAGGGAGGGACGGAGCTGAAGAGAGCAGACATCAGTTATCTTACTGTTATGTAGAAGACTGATGTGCTCTAGCTCCCGCACCTGTACCAACACTGTGGACGAGGGAAGACAACTACTGTAGCACAAGACAGCCACTTAACAAGCCACTGTATACTTGAAGTATACCTGGAGAGGGTTTCGGGGGTCAACGCCCCAGCGGTGCGGTCTGTGACCAGGCCACGCGGTGGATCAGGGCCTGATCAACCAGGCTGTTACTGATGGCCGCAAGTAAACGGACGTACCTGATCAGCCCGGTTGATCAGGTACTGAGTTCAGGTGCCTGTCCAGCGCCATCTTGGAGACAGTCAGGGGTCTATTGGTAATCCGCTTTGTGTATGCTGGGAGGCAGTTGAACAGTCTTGGGCCTCTGACACTTATTGTGTTCGTCTCTTAGCGTACTCGTGGCGCCCCTGCTTTTCAGTGGGGGATGTTGCACCGCCTGCTTTTGGAGGGAGGGAATTTCGCGTGAAAATTTAGTACTAACACCTTCAGGATTTTCCAAGTGAATATTATCATGCATCTTTCTCGCCTGCGTTCCAGGGAATACAAATCAAGGGACTTCAACCGTTCCCAGTAATTTAGGTGCTTTATTATTATGTGTGCCGTGGAGGTTGTCTATACATTCTTCATGTCAGCAATTTCGTATGCCTTGAAAGGGGCCGTTAGTGTACAACAATATTCCAGCCTAGAGAGAACAAGCGATTTGAAGAGAATCATCGTGGACTTGGCATCTCTAGTTTTGAAGGTTCTCATTAACCATCCTATCATTTTTATAGCAGATGTGGTAGATACATTGTTGTGATCTTTGAAAGTGAGATTCTCTGACATTATTATTCCCAGGTCCTGTAGCACAAGACAGCCACTGTAGCACAAGACAGCCACTGTAGCTCAAGACAGCCACTGAGCACAAGACAGCCACTGTAGCACAAGACAGACACTGTAGCACAAGACAGCCACTGTAGCACTTGATCAAGCACGTCAAGAAATTAGAGAAAGTGGAAAGGTTTGCGACAAGACTAGTCCCAGAGCTAAGGGGAATGTCCTACGAAGAAAGGTCAAGGGAAATCGGCCTGACGACACTGAAGGACAGGAGGGCCAGGGGAGACATGATAACAACATACAAAATACTGCGTGGAATAGACAAGGTGAACAGAGGCAGGATGTTCCAGAGATGGGACACAGAAGCAAGGGGTCACAATTGGAAGCTGAAGACTCAGATGAGTCAAAGGGATGTTAAGAAGTATTTCTTCAGTCACAGAGTAGCCTAGCAAGTGAGGTATTGGAGGCAGGAATCATACATAGCTTTAAGATGAGGTTTGATAAAGCTCATGGAGCAGGGAGAGAGAGGACCTAGTAGCGCTCAGTGAAGAGACGGGCCAGAAGCTGAGTCTCGACTCCTGCAACCACAATTAGGCGAGTACTGTAGCACAAGACATCCACTGTAGCACAAGACAGCCACTGTAGCACAAGACAGCCACTGTAGCACAAGACATCCACTGTAGCACAAGACATCCACTGTAGCAGAAGACAGCCACTGTATCACAAGACAGCCACTGTATCACAAGACAGACACTGTAGCACAAGACAGACACTGTATCACAAGACAGTTATTGTATCACAAGACAGCCACTGTATCACAAGACAGACACTGTAGCACAAGACAGACACTGTAGCACAAGACAGACACTGTAGCACAAGACAGACACTGTATCACAAGACAGTTATTGTATCACAAGACAGCCACTGTAGCACAAGACATCCACTGTAGCAGAAGACATCCACTGTAGCAGAAGACATCCACTGTAGCAGAAGACATCCACTGTAGCAGAAGACATCCACTGTAGCAGAAGACAGCCACTGTATCACAAGACAGCCACTGTAGCACAAGACAGCCACTGTAGCACAAGACATCCACTGTAGCAGAAGACAGCCACTGTATCACAAGACAGCCACTGTATCACAAGACAGACACTGTATCACAAGACAGACACTGTAGCACAAGACAGTTATTGTATCACAAGACAGCCACTGTAGCACAAGACATCCACTGTAGCAGAAGACATCCACTGTAGCAGAAGACATCCACTGTAGCAGAAGACATCCACTGTAGCAGAAGACATCCACTGTAGCAGAAGACAGCCACTGTATCACAAGACAGCCACTGTAGCACAAGACAGCCACTGTAGCACAAGACAGACACTGTATCACAAGACAGACATTGTATCACAAGACAGACACTGTATCACAAGACAGCCACTGTAGCACAAGACATCCACTGTAGCAAAAGACAGCCACTGTATCACAAGACAGACACTGTATCACAAGACATCCACTGTATCACAAGACAGCCACTGTATCACAAGACAGCCACTGTAGCACAAGACAGCCACTGTAGCACAAGACAGCCACTGTAGCACAAGACAGCCACTGTAGCACAAGACATCCACTGTAGCACAAGACAACCACTGTATCACAAGACAGCCACTTTATCACAAGACAGCCACTGTATCACAAGACAGACACTGTAGCACAAGACATCCACTGTAGCAGAAGACAGCCACTGTATCACAAGACAGCCACTGTAGCACAAGACAGCCACTTTATCACAAGACAGCCACTGTATCACAAGACAGCCACTGTAGCAGAAGACAGTCACTGTAGCACAAGACAGCCACTGTAGCACAAGACAGCCACTGTAGCACAAGACAGCCATTGCAGCACAAGACAGCCACTGTGGGACAAGACATCCACTGTGGCACAAGACAGCCACTGTGGCACAAGACATCCACTGTGGCACAAGACAGCCACTGTGGCACAAGACAGCCACTGTGGCACAAGACATCCACTGTGGCACAAGACAGCCACTGCAGCACAAGACAGCCACTGTGGGACAAGACATCCACTGTGGCACAAGACAGCCACTGCAGCACAAGACAGCCACTGCAGCACAAGACAGCCACTGTGGCACAAGACATCCACTGTGGCACAAGACAGCCACTGCAGCACAAGACATCCACTGTGGCACAAGACAGCCACTGTGGCACAAGACAGCCACTGTGGCACAAGACAGCCACTGTGGCACAAGACAGCCACTGTGGCACAAGACATCCACTGTGGCACAAGACAGCCACTGTGGGACAAGACAGCCACTGTGGGACAAGACAGCCACTGTGGGACAAGACAGCCACTGTGGGACAAGACATCCACTGTGGCACAAGACATCCACTGTGGCACAAGACAGCCACTGTGGCACAAGACATCCACTGTGGCACAAGACATCCACTGTGGCACAAGACAGCCACTGTGGCACAAGACATCCACTGTGGCACAAGACATCCACTGTGGCACAAGACATCCACTGTGGCACAAGACAGCCACTGTGGCACAAGACATCCACTGTGGCACAAGACATCCACTGTGGCACAAGACATCCACTGTGGCACAAGACAGCCACTGTGGCACAAGACATCCACTGTGGCACAAGACAGCCACTGTGGCACAAGACATCCACTGTGGCACAAGACAGCCACTGTGGCACAAGACATCCACTGTGGCACAAGACAGCCACTGTAGCACAAAACAGTCACTATACCACAAAACAGTCACTATACCACAAGACAGTCACTATACCACAAGACAGTCACTATACCACAAAACAGTCACTATACCACAAGACAGTCACTATACCACAAGACAGTCACTATACCACAAAACAGTCACTATACCACAAAACAGTCACTATACCACAAAACAGTCACTATACCACAAAACAGTCACTATACCACAAGACAGTCACTATACCACAAGACAGTCACTATACCACAAAACAGTCACTATACCACAAGACAGTCACTATACCACAAAACAGTCACTATACCACAAGACAGTCACTATACCACAAGACAGTCACTATACCACAAAACAGTCACTATACCACAAAACAGTCACTATACCACAAAACAGTCACTATACCACAAAACAGTCACTATACCACAAAACAGTCACTATACCACAAGACAGTCACTATACCACAAGACAGTCACTATACCACAAAACAGTCACTATACCACAAAACAGTCACTATACCACAAAACAGTCACTATACCACAAAACAGTCACTATACCACAAAACAGTCACTATACCACAAGACAGTCACTATACCACAAGACAGTCACTATACCACAAGACAGTCACTATACAACAAAACAGTCACTATACCACAAAACAGTCACTATACCACAAAACAGTCACTATACCACAAAACAGTCACTATACCACAAAACAGTCACTATACCACAAAACAGTCACTTTACCACAAGACAGGTATGAGTAGCGTCACTCTGGCTGTACCATGCTCAAGGGCATCACTTCACCAGCACTCATGAACGCCACCACTCTAGCTTGCATATCGAACATGTTTTCAAAATAAGCAGATCCTCGAGTAATCACGTCAGATGATCAGATGGAAGCTGTGACCTACACATGATCTACACATGACCCACACATGACCCACACATGACCCACACATGGCCCAACCATGGCCCCCTTCATGGCCCACACATTAATCAACAGTACAAAGATGGAGCTAAGAATGAAGGTATTTTTGTTTTACTTACATTTAAGAGTGGTTTATGTATACCACACCGAGACAACAACAAGGCTGTGAGTCAGATGTGAAGCAGTAAGCCCGTGTTGGGTCATTCAGCTCCAGGGACGTGGAGGCTCGATCCTCCATCCGCTAACACAGCACAGACATGCTACAGAATACAGCAATAACATTACCAGCAGGGGCAGAGTCAGTGGATTGCAACACTTCGAGAGGTCTCTCTCTCTCTCTCTCTCTCTCTCTCTCTCTCTCTCTCTCTCTCTCTCTCTCTCATAGTCTGTTATTTTCGTGTGTATACATGAAACAAACATGCATATAATGTGGGTCTACATACACCAACATTATAAATGTGTATGTGAGACACACATGGGTAATGATAGTGAATATAATGTTTAGTGTTGTGAAGTGTTGCAGTAACATGGTGACGGGAGTGTTGCAGTAACATGGTGACGGAAGTGTTGCAGTAACATGGTGACGGAAGTGTTGCAGTAACATGGTGACGGAAGTGTTGCAGTAACATGGTGACGGAAGTGTTGCAGTAACATGGTGACGGAAGTGTTGCAGTAACATGGTGACGGAAGTGTTGCAGTAACATGGTGACGGAAGTGTTGCAGTAACATGGTGACGGAAGTGTTGCAGTAACATGGTGACGGAAGTGTTGCAGTAACATGGTGACGGAAGTGTTGCAGTAACATGGTGACGGAAGTGTTGCAGTAACATGGTGACGGAAGTGTTGCGGTAACATGGTGACGGAAGTGTTGCGGTAACATGGTGACGGAAGTGTTGCAGTAACATGGTGACGGAAGTGTTGCAGTAACATGGTGACGGAAGTGTTGCAGTAACATGGTGACGGAAGTGTTGCAGTAACATGGTGACGGAAGTGTTGCAGTAACATGGTGACGGAAGTGTTGCAGTAACATGGTGACGGAAGTGTTGCGGTAACATGGTGACGGAAGTGTTGCAGTAACATGGTGACGGGAGTGTTGCAGTAACATGGTGACGGGAGTGTTGCAGTAACATGGTGACGGAAGTGTTGCAGTAACATGGTGACGGAAGTGTTGCAGTAACATGGTGACGGAAGTGTTGCAGTAACATGGTGACGGGAGTGTTGCAGTAACATGGTGACGGAAGTGTTGCAGTAACATGGTGACGGAAGTGTTGCAGTAACATGGTGACGGAAGTGTTGCAGTAACATGGTGACGGGAGTGTTGCGGTAACATGGTGACGGAAGTGTTGCGGTAACATGGTGACGGAAGTGTTGCAGTAACATGGTGACGGAAGTGTTGCAGTAACATGGTGACGGGAGTGTTGCAGTAACATGGTGACGGAAGTGTTGCAGTAACATGGTGACGGAAGTGTTGCAGTAACATGGTGACGGAAGTGTTGCAGTAACATGGTGACGGAAAACAAGAAGAAATGTATCAGAAGAAATAAAAGATGTCTCAGGTTCATCCCTGACCAGAAGTCACAGGGAACTCTGGGAGGAAACACTGGTACGTGCTGCTGAGAGCACGGGTACGTGCTGCTGAGGGCACGGGTGCGTGCTGCTGAGGGTACGGGTACGTGCTGCTGAGGGCACGGGTACGTGCTGGTGAGAGCACGGGTACGCGCTGCTGAGGGCACGGGTACGTGCTGTTGAGCACGAATACGTGCTGCTGAGCAAGGGTACGTGCTGCTGAGAGCACGGGTACGTGCTGCTGAGGGCATGGGTACGTGCTGCTGAGGGCACGGCTACGTGCTGCTGAGCACGGGTACGTGCTGCTGAGAGCACTGGTACGTGCTGGTGAGAGCACGGGTACGTGCTGCTGAGAGCACACGGGTACGTGCTGGTGAGAGCACTGGTACGTGCTGCTGAGAGCACGGGCTGGTGAGAGAGAGCACTGGTACGTGCTGCTGGTGAGAGCACGGGCTACGTGCTGCTGAGATAGCACACGGGTACGTGCTGCTGCTGAGAGCACGGGTACGTGCTGCTGAGGGCACGGGTGCGTGCTGCTGAGGGTACGGGTACGTGCTGCTGAGAGCACGGGTACGTGCTGCTGAGAGCACGGGTACGTGCTGCTGAGGGCACGGGTGCGTGCTGCTGAGGGTACGGGTACGTGCTGGTGAGAGCACGGGTACGCGCTGCTGAGGGCACGGGTACGTGCTGCTGAGCACGGATAGGTGCTGCTGAGCAAGGGTACGTGCTGCTGAGAGCACGGGTACGTGCTGCTGAGGGCACGGGTACGTGCTGCTGAGGGCACGGCTACGTGCTTCTGAGCACGGGTACGTGCTGCTGAGAGCACTGGTACGTGCTGCTGAGAGCACTGGTACGTGCTGGTGAGAGCACTGGTACGTGCTGCTGAGAGCACGGGTACGTGCTGCTGAGAGCACGGGTACGTGCTGCTGAGAGCACTGGAACGTGCTGCTGAGAGCACGGGTACGTGCTGTTGAGAGCACGGGTACGTGCTGCTGAGGGCACGGGTACGTGCTGGTGAGAGCACGGGTACGTGCTGCTGAGAGCACGGGTACGTGCTGCTGAGGGCACGGGTACGTGCTGCTGAGGGCACGGGTACGTGCTGCTGAGAGCACTGGTACGTGCTGCTGAGAGCACTGGTACGTGCTGCTGAGAGCACGGGTACGTGCTGCTGAGAGCACGGGTACGTGCTGCTGAGAGCACTGGAACGTGCTGCTGAGAGCACGGGTACGTGCTGTTGAGAGCACGGGTACGTGCTGCTGAGGGCACGGGTACGTGCTGGTGAGAGCACGGGTACGTGCTGCTGAGAGCACGGGTACGTGCTGCTGAGGGCACGGGTACGTGCTGGTGAGAGCACGGGTACGTGCTGCTGAGAGCACTGGTACGTGCTGAGAGCACTGGTACGTGCTGCTGAGAGCACGGGTACGTGCTGCTGAGAGCACGGGTACGTGCTGCTGAGAGCACGGGTACGTGCTGGTGAGAGCACGGGTACGTGCTGCTGAGAGCACGGGTACGTGCTGGTGAGAGCACGGGTACGTGCTGCTGAGAGCACGGGTACGTGCTGCTGAGAGCACTGGTACGTGCTGCTGAGAGCACGGGTACGTGCTGCTGAGGGCACGGGTGCGTGCTGCTGAGGGTACGGGTACGTGCTGGTGAGAGCACGGGTACGCGCTGCTGAGGGCACGGGTACGTGCTGGTGAGAGCACGGGTACGTGCTGCTGAGAGCACGGGTACGTGCTGCTGAGAGCACGGGTACGTGCTGCTGAGAGCACTGGTACGTGCTGCTGAGAGCACGGGCACGTGCTGCTGAGCACGGGTACGTGCTGGTGAGAGCACGGGTACGTGCTGCTGAGAGCACTGGAACGTGCTGCTGAGAGCACGGGTACGTGCTGTTGAGAGCACGGGTACGTGCTGCTGAGGGCACGGGTACGTGCTGCTGAGGGCACGGGTACGTGCTGCTGAGCACGGGTACGTGCTGCTTAGAGCACGGGTACGTGCTGCTGAGAGCAAGGGTACGTGCTGCTGAGAGCACGGGTACGTGCTGCTGAGAGCACGGGTACGTGCTGCTGAGAGCACGGGTACGTGCTGGTGAGAGCATGGGTACGTGCTGGTGAGAGCACGGGAACGTGCTGCTGAGAGCACGGGTACGTGCTGCTGAGAGTACGGGTACGTACCGGTGAGAGCACGGGTACGTGCTGCTGAGAGCACGGGTACGTACCGGTGAGAGCCCGTTACGTGCTGCTGAGAGCACGGGTACGTACCGGTGAGAGCACGGGTACGTGCTGCTGAGAGCACGGGTACGTGCTGCTGAGAGCACGGGTACGTGCTGAGAGCACGGGTACGTACCGGTGAGAGCACGGGTACGTGCTGCTGAGAGCACGGGTACGTGCTGCTGAGAGCACGGGTACGTACCGGTGAGAGCACGAGTACGTGCTGCTGAGAGCACGGGTACGTGCTGCTGAGAGCACGGGTACGTACCGGTGAGAGCACGGGTACGTGCTGCTGAGAGCACGGGTACGTACCGGTGAGAGCACGGGTACGTACCGGTGAGAGCACGGGTACGTGCTGGTGAGAGCACGGGTACGTGCTGGTGAGAGCACGGGTACGTGCTGGTGAGAGCACGGGTACGTGCTGGTGAGAGCACGGGTACGCACCGGTGAGAGCACGGGTGCGCACCGGTGAGAGCACGGGTACGTGCTGGTGAGAGCACGGGAACGTGCTGCTGAGAGCACGGGTACGTGCTGGTGAGAGCACGGGTACGTGCTGGTGAGAGCACGGGTACGTGCTGGTGAGAGCACGGGTACGTGCTGGTGAGAGCACGGGTACGTGCTGAGAGCACGGGTACGTGCTGGCGAGAGCACGGGTACGTGCTGCTGAGAGCACGGGTACGTGCTGGTGAGAGCACGGGTACGTGCTGGTGAGAGCACGGGTACGTGCTGGTGAGAGCACGGGTACGTGCTGGTGAGAGCACGGGTACGTGCTGGTGAGAGCACGGGTACGTGCTGGTGAGAGCACGGGTACGTGCTGCTGAGAGCACGGGTACGTGCTGGTGAGAGCACGGGTACGTGCTGCTGAGAGCACGGGTACGTGCTGCTGAGAGCACGGGTACGTGCTGGTGAGAGCACGGGTACGTACCGGTGAGAGCACGGGTACGTGCTGGTGAGAGCACGGGTACGTGCTGGTGAGAGCACGGGTACGTGCTGAGAGCACGGGTACGTGCTGGCGAGAGCACGGGTACGTGCTGCTGAGAGCACGGGTACGTGCTGGTGAGAGCACGGGTACGTGCTGGTGAGAGCACGGGTACGTGCTGGTGAGAGCACGGGTACGTTCTGGTGAGAGCACGGGTACGTGCTCGTGAGAGCACGGGTACGTGCTGCTGAGAGCAAGGGTACGTGCTGGTGAGAGCACGGGTACGTGCTGCTGAGAGCACGGGTACGTGCTGCTGAGAGCACGGGTACGTGCTGGTGAGAGCATGGGTACGTGCTGCTGAGAGCACGGGTACGCACCGGTGAGAGCACGGGTACGTGCTCCTGAGAGCACGGGTACGTGCTGGTGAGAGCACGGGTACGTGCTGGTGAGAGCACGGGTACGTGCTGGTGAGAGCACGGGTACGCACCGGTGAGAGCACGGGTACGTGCTGGTGAGAGCACGGGTACGTGCGTCAAGGTGAGCAACTTTCTCCTCGGTCTTCACACACAACCTTGTTAACACGTTATACTTCTCATGTTTGCACTATCATACTGTATTTAATACTTGAAATATCTCACAATATCGTACTTCAACCAACAACCTGTATACTCTGTATTATGTATACACCATTGTATGCATTTGACTTTAACTAAATGTATTTTGGTCATGCGCGATACGAGAAAGTTATCCCTGTATTGCATAACCCCAGCCTCCTGTGCTTCAGTGCGGCTGGAATAGTGCAGAGTGCGGCATATATTGATAAGGTGGTTTAATATTAGTGTTGAAAATTTGAAGGAAATCAGAAGTCATTCACAAATCATCATATGGAAATTTATGTCAAAATTTTCTCCTCCCCCTCCAAAAAAAAAATGTTAGAATATACACAGCCTAGATTTAATGCAGTCTTTCAAAGAAACACTATCTTATTACATACAAACACGTTATGTTTGAAGCCACTCAGAAGATGTATTATCAAGCCATCAGTATGGAACTAATCAGACGCGACACTCAGACAATATTACATGGAAAGCAGTATTTCAAATTTTCCATTGTCTCAAAAAAAAAAAAAAGGAAACTGGGACCTACACATTCTAAAATCAACCAGGTGTTTCTGTAATTAAGATTTAGCAGCGTCAAGAAAGTTACTTAAGTTTCCTGCATCAACCTTCCAGTACTGACCACCTTCACAATTATTATATTTGGATGAAAGGAAATCGCTAAACCCGAAGGTGTCGTATAGCGCCTGTGGAATAGAAAGCATTCAAATTCGATCCAAGCAAGGGGAAGATAAGTCTAGTTCCTTGGATCAAGAGCCCTTTACCCGCATCAGGGCAAAAATAATGAAATAAATTCAAACAACACTATTCCCGTCAAGATTAACGTTCTGCCTTCGGGGACACAACTTATTAACATTAATTGCTAAAATTAACATTAATTCGATACAACAAAGTTGGTTGTGTATCACAGAGAAGCGTTAAACACATAAGGGTCTTACAAAGCCTGGAAAACGGCAGGGAGTTAAGCTTTATAAGAGGAAGGTGAGGGTACGCCAATTAATATTACAAGTCTCAGAGGATGAGTTAGTTAGTTAGTTTAATATGTTTATTATGCACCCCATACCCATCCTGTGGGCGGTAGTCAAAAGATTACAGAGGTACATAATGGGTCCAGGGACTGGACCTCAAAGTTTTGATAGCTCAGCAAGTTACAGAGGTAATGAATTCACAATTTACAAAGGTAATGAACTTACAATTGTAATGAACTCCAGGTAGGTCTAGTCACAATCATGACAACAAAGAGCGCCTCCCTGCATCATACTAGTGTTGGTATCAGTGTTCACATAATATATTTCTTGTAAACATTGTCAAACTGAATTATACTTAAGTGACAATGCTGAAATAACTGATATAAGCTCAGGTATCCTCGAAAATAATCATAATATAATTTATATCTCTGAATCTCTTCGTAGATTTTTAAAATGCTGGTACTGCAAGAGCAGGTCAGGTCAGGTCAGGCTCTGAGAGGTGACCAGAGCCTACGTCAGGTCAAGTTATATATTTGAAGCTCTGAAGCACTTATTAATGTACTGTTCTGGCACTCATTCCTGAGTCCAGCTGCTTCCATCCTAGCACCACCTTCACGTGTGTCCTAGCACCACCTTCACGTGTGTCCTAGCACCACCTTCACGTGTGTCCTAGCACCACCTTCACGTGTGTCCTAGCACCACCTTCATGTGTGTCCTACCACCACCTTCATGTGTGTCCTACCACCACCTTCACGTGTGTCCTAGCACCACCTTCACGTGTGTCCTAGCACCACCTTCATGTGTGTCCTAGCACCACCTTCACGTGTGTCCTAGCACCACCTTCACGTGTGTCCTAGCACCACCTTCACGTGTGTCCTAGCACCACCTTCACGTGTGTCCTAGCACCACCTTCACGTGTGTCCTAGCACAACCTTCATGTGTGTCCTAGTACCACCTTCACGTGTGTCCTAGCACAACCTTCACGTGTGTCCTAGCACAACCTTCATGTGTGTCCTAGCACCACCTTCACGTGTGTCCTAGCACCACCTTCATGTGTGTCCTAGCACCACCTTCACGTGTGTCCTAGCACCACCTTCACGTGTGTCCTAGCACCACCTTCATGTGTGTCCTAGCACCACCTTCACGTGTGTCCTAGCACCACCTTCATGTGTGTCCTAGCACCACCTTCACGTGTGTCCTAGCACCACCTTCACGTGTGTCCTAGCACCACCTTCACGTGTGTCCTAGCACCACCTTCACGTGTGTCCTAGCACCACCTTCACGTGTGTCCTAGCACCACCTTCACGTGTGTCCTAGTACCACCTTCACGTGTGTCCTAGCACCACCTTCACGTGTGTCCTAGCACCACCTTCACGTGTGTCCTAGCACCACCTTCACGTGTGTCCTAGCACCACCTTCACGTGTGTCCTAGCACCACCTTCACGTGTGTCCTAGCACCACCTTCACGTGTGTCCTAGCACCACCTTCACGTGTGTCCTAGCACCACCTTCACGTGTGTCCTAGCACCACCTTCACGTGTGTCCTAGCACCACCTTCACGTGTGTCCTAGCACCACCTTCACGTGTGTCCTAGTACCACCTTCACGTGTGTCCTAGCACCACCTTCACGTGTGTCCTAGCACCACCTTCACGTGTGTCCTAGCACCACCTTCACGTGTGTCCTAGCACCACCTTCATGTGTGTCCTAGCACCCCCTTCACGTGTGTCCTAGTACCACCTTCACGTGTGTCCTAGCATCACCTTCACCACCTTCACGTGTGTCCTAGCACCACCTTCACGTGTGTCCTAGCACCACCTTCACGTGTGTCCTAGCACCACCTTCATGTGTGTCCTAGCACCCCCTTCACGTGTGTCCTAGTACCACCTTCACGTGTGTCCTAGTACCACCTTCATGTGTGTCCTAGCACCACCTTCATGTGTGTCCTAGTACCACCTTCACGTGTGTCCTAGTACCACCTTCATGTGTGTCCTAGCACCACCTTCACGTGTGTCCTAGCACCACCTTCATGTGTGTCCTAGTACCACCTTCACGTATGTCCAATACCACCTTCATGTGTGTCCTAGCACCACCTTCACGTGTGTCCTAGCACCACCTTCACGTGTGTCCCAGCACCGCCTTCACGTGTGTCCTAGTACCACCTTCATGTCTGTCCTAGCACCACCTTCACGTGTGTCCTAGCACCACCTTCATGTGTGTCCTAGCACCACCTTCATGTGTGTCCTAGCACCACCTTCATGTGTGTCCTAGCACCACCTTCATGTGTGTCCTAGCACCACCTTCACGTGTGTCCTAGCACCACCTTCACGTGTGTCCTAGTACCACCTTCACGTGTGTCCTAGCACCACCTTCACGTGTGTCCTAGCACCACCTTCACGTGTGTCCTAGCACCACCTTCACATGTGTCCTACTACCACTTTCACGTGTGTCCTAGTACCACCTTCACGTGTGTCCTAGCACCACCTTCACGTGTGTCCTAGCACCACCTTCACGTGTGTCCTAGCACCACCTTCACGTGTGTCCTAGCACCACCTTCACGTGTGTCCTAGCACCACCTTCACGTGTGTCCTAGCACCACCTTCACGTGTGTCCTAGCACCACCTTCACGTGTGTCCTAGCACCACCTTCACATGTGTCCTAGCACCACCTTCACATGTGTCCTAGTACCACCTTCACATGTGTCCTAGCACCACCTTCACATGTGTCCTAGCACCACCTTCACATGTGTCCTAGCACCACCTTCACGTGTGTCCTAGCACCACCTTCACGTGTGTCCTAGCACCACCTTCACGTGTGTCCTAGCACCACCTTCACATGTGTCCTAGTACCACATTCACATGTGTCCTAGCACCACCTTCACATGTGTCCTAGCACCACCTGCACATGTGTCCTAGTACCACCTTCAGATGTGTCCTAGCACCACCTTCACATGTGTCCTAGTACCACCTTCACATGTGTCCTAGCACCACCTTCACATGTGTCCTAGCACCACCTTCACATGTGTCCTAGCACCACCTTCACATGTGTCCTAGTACCACCTTCACATGTGTCCTAGCACCACCTTCACATGTGTCCTAGTACCACCTTCACGTGTGTCCTAGCACCTTCACATGTGTCCTAGTACCACCTTCACATGTGTCCTAGCACCACCTTCACATGTGTCCTAGTACCACCTTCACGTGTGTCCTAGCACCACCTTCACATGTGTCCTAGCACCACCTTCACATGTGTCCTAGTACCACCTTCATGTGTGTCCTAGCACCACCTTCATGTGTGTCCTAGCACCCCCTTCGTGTGTCCTAGCACCACCTTCACGTGTGTCCTAGCACCCCCTTCATGTGTGTCCTAGCACCCCTTCACGTGTGTCCTAGCAGCACCTTCACGTGTGTCCTAGTACCACCTTCACGTGTGTCCTAGCACCACCTTCACGTGTGTCCTAGTACCACCTTCACGTGTGTCCTAGTACCACCTTCACGTGTGTCCTAGCACCACCTTCACATGTGTCCTAGTACCACCTTCACATGTGTCCTAGCACCACCTTCACATGTGTCCTAGTACCACCTTCATGTGTGTCCTAGCACCCCCTTCGTGTGTCCTAGCACCACCTTCACGTGTGTCCTAGCACCCCCTTTATGTGTGTCCTAGCACCCCTTCACGTGTGTCCTAGCAGCACCTTCACGTGTGTCCTAGTAACACCTTCACGTGTGTCCTAGCACCACCTTCATGTGTGTCCTAGCACCCCCTTCGTGTGTCCTAGCACCACCTTCACGTGTGTCCTAGCACCCCCTTCATGTGTGTCCTAGCACCCCTTCACGTGTGTCCTAGCAGCACCTTCACGTGTGTCCTAGTAACACCTTCACGTGTGTCCTAGCACCACCTTCATGTGTGTCCTAGCACCCCCTTCATGTGTGTCCTAGTACCACCTTCATGTGCGTCCTAGCACTCCCTTCATGTGTGTCCTAGCACCCCCTTCACGTGTGTCCTAGCACCCCTTCATGTGTGTCCTAGTACCACCTTCAATGTGTCCTAGCAGCACCTTCATGTATGTCCTAGCACCCCCTTCATGTGTGTCCTAGCACCTCCTTCACGTGTGTCCTAGTACCACCTTCACGTGTCCTAGTACCACCTTTATGTGTGTCCTAGTACCACCTTCACGTGTGTCCTAGTACCCCCTTCACGTGTGTCCTAGCACCCCCTTCATGTGTGTCCTAGCACCCCCTTCATGTGTGTCCTAGCAGCACCTTCATGTGTGTCCTGCGCACCCCCTTCATGTGTGTCCTAGCACCCCCTTCATGTGTGTCCTAGCACCCCTTCATGTGTGTCCTAGCACCCCCTTCATGTGTGTCCTAGCGCCCCCTTCATGTGTGTCCTAGCACCCCTTTCATGTGTGTCCTAGCACCCCTTTCATGTGTGTCCTAGCACCACCTTTATGTGTGTCCTAGCACCCCCTTCATGTGTGTCCTAGTATCACCTTCACGTGTGTCCTAGCACCCCTTGTGTGTCCTAGCACCACCTTCACGTGTGTCCTAGCACCACCTTCATGTATCCTATCACCAACTTCACGTGTGTCCTAGCACCCCTTCATGTGTGTCCTAGCACCACCTTCAAGTGTGTCCTAGCACCACCTTCACGTGTGTAATAGCACCACCTTCACGTGTGTCCTAGCACCACCTTCATGTGTGTCCTAGTACCACCTTCACGTGTGTCCTAGTACCACCTTCACGTGTGTCCTAGCACCACCTTCACGCGTGTCCTAGTACCACCTTCACGTGTGTCCTAGTACCACCTTCACGTGTGTCCTAGTACCACCTTCACGTGTGTCCTAGCACCACCTTCACGTGTGTCCTAGCACCACCTTCACGTGTGTCCTAGTACCACCTTCACGTGTGTCCTAGCACCACCTTCACGTGTGTCCTAGTACCACCTTCACGTGTGTCCTAGCACCACCTTCACGTGTGTCCTAGCACCACCTTCACGTGTGTCCTAGTACCACCTTCACGTGTGTCCTAGCACCACCTTCACGTGTGTCCTAGTACCACCTTCACGTGTGTCCTAGTACCACCTTCACGTGTGTCCTAGCACCACCTTCACGCGTGTCCTAGTACCACCTTCACGTGTGTCCTAGTACCACCTTCACGTGTGTCCTAGCACCACCTTCACGTGTGTCCTAGCACCACCTTCACGTGTGTCCTAGTACCACCTTCACGTGTGTCCTAGTACCACCTTCACGTGTGTCCTAGTACCACCTTCACGTGTGTCCTAGCACCACCTTCACGTGTGTAATAGCACCACCTTCACGTGTGTCCTAGTACCACCTTCATGCGTGTCCTAGCACCACCTTCATGTGTGTCCTGGCACCACCTTCACGTGTGTAATAGCACCACCTTCACGTGTGTCCTAGCACCACCTTCACGTGTGTCCTAGCACCACCTTCACGCGTGTCCTAGTACCACCTTCACGTGTGTCCTAGTACCACCTTCACGTGTGTCCTAGCACCACCTTCACGTGTGTTTTAGCACCACCTTCACGTGTGTAATAGCACCACCTTCACGTGTGTCCTAGCACCACCTTCACGTGTGTCCTAGCACCACCTTCACGTGTGTCCTAGCACCACCTTCACGTGTGTCCTAGCACCACCTTCACGTGTGTCCTGGCACCACCTTCACGTGTGTCCTAGTACCACCTTCACGTGTGTCCTAGCACCACCTTCACGTGCGTCCTAGCACCACCTTCATGTGTGTCCTAGCACCACCTTCACGTGTGTCCTAGCACCACCTTCACGCGTGTCCTAGCACCACCTTCACGTGTGTCCTAGCACCACCTTCATGTGTGTCCTAGCACCACCTTCACGTGTGTCCTAGTACCACCTTCACGTGTGTCCTAGCACCACCTTCACGTGTGTCCTAGCACCACCTTCATGTGTGTCCTAACACCACCTTCACGTGTGTTTTAGCACCACCTTCACGTGTGTCCTAGCACCACCTTCACGTGTGTCCTGGCACCACCTTCACGTGTGTCCTAGTACCACCTTCACGTGTGTCCTAGCACCACCTTCACGTGCGTCCTAGCACCACCTTCATGTGTGTCCTAGCACCACCTTCACGTGTGTTTTAGCACCACCTTCACGTGTGTCCTAGCACCACCTTCACGTGCGTCCTAGCACCACCTTCATGTGTGTCCTAGCACCACCTTCACGTGTGTCCTAGTACCACCTTCACGTGTGTCCTAGCACCATCTTCACGTGTGTCCTAGCACCATCTTCACGTGTGTCCTAGCACCACCTTCACGTGTGTCCTAGCACCACCTTCACGTGTGTCCTAGCACCACCTTCACGTGTCCTAGCACCACCTTCACGTTTGTCCTAGCACCATCTTCACGTGTGTCCTAGCACCATCTTCACGTGTGTCCTAGCACCACCTTCACGCGTGTCCTAGTACCACCTTCACGTGTGTCCTAGCACCACCTTCACGTGTGTCCTAGCACCACCTTCATGTGTGTCCTAGTACCACCTTCACGTGTGTCCTAGCACCACCTTCACGTGTGTCCTAGTACCACCTTCACGTGTGTCCTAGCACCACCTTCATGTGTGTCCTAGTACCACCTTCACGTGTGTCTTAGCACCACCTTCACGTGTGTCCTAGTACCACCTTCACGTGTGTCCTAGCACCACCTTCACGTGTGTCCTAGTACCACCTTCACGTGTGCCCTAGCACCATCTTCACGTGTGTCCTAGCACCACCTTCACGTGTGTCCTAGTACCACCTTCACGTGTGTCCTAGCACCATCTTCACGTGTCCTAGCACCGCCTTCACGTGTGTCCTAGCACCATCTTCACGTGTGTCCTAGTACCACCTTCCCATGTGTCCTAGCACCATCTTCAAGTGTGTTCTAGTACCACCTTCACGTGTGTCCTAGTACCACCTTCACGTGTGTCCTAGTACCACCTTCACGTGTGTCCCTAGCACCACCTTCACGTGTGTCCCTCGCACATATCACAACACATGTATCACACATGTCACATAGCATGTTACACATGTCACACCACGTGTCACTCATGTCACACCACCGTGGTGCTGTGTACTGACCGGCACCATCAAACAGGTTACATGAAGGCTCGTGACAGGTGATTATTCAATTCAATTCAAGTTTATTCTCAATAAGGGTTACAATGTGGAGTTTACATTTTTTGGGTATTGTGTGGTTTACATGTAGTAAAATACTAATTACAGAGGGGGCCACTAGGACACCTAGCCTGGCTAGGCATTTCGAGCAGACTTAGATTAATTCTTAACATTAAATCCTTACAGATTATGGTAATAAGGCTAAGTGACTACATCATAATTTGTGAGTTTAGCAATGTGAATGCTTTTGTTTTGGTACAATACAAAGTGTCTATATTGGAGTATCATAGGCAAACTTATGACTAATTAGGATATTATTTTAAGATTAAGATTAGCATTTCTGGGTTTATAGTCAGTGGGCGAGTGAGTAATTGTGAACCACCAGGTGGTTATCATGTAGTTAGTTGTCAAGATGGATCAGGGAGATAAGATTTTTTCTAACTGTAGTTTTGAAAGTGATGAATGTGTCTGTAGTTCTAGAGTTTTCAGGTAGGGTGTTCCAGATTTTAGGCCCTTTGAAATACATTGAATTTTTGTAAAGGTTTAGTCGAACACGGGGAATGTCAGAGAAGTTTGTGTCTGGTGTTAAGCCTGTGGATCCTGTCACAACTATCAAGAAAGCGTTTTAGAATTGGAATTTAAGGTCCTGTAGATATAGATTGCACAGTAGTAAGTGTGGATGTTCTGAACAGGGAGTAAGTTTAGATCTATGAAGAGTGGGGGGGGGAGTGTTGTCAGGGATGGGATTTAGTGATTATTCTTACTGCGGCTTTTTGTTGGGTTATTATTGGCTTTAGGTGTGTTGCTGCAGTTGAACCCCAAGCACAGATAGCATAGGTGAGGTATGGATATGGAAGTGAATGGTATAGCTTGAGAAGGGCTGTTTGCGGTACGTAGTATCGTATCTTGGAGAGGATCCCCACCGTTTTGGATACTTTTTTTTGTTATGTGTTGGATATGGGTGCTGACATTTAGGTTGTTGTCGAGGTATAGGCCAAGGAATTTGCCCTTATTATGTCTGGCAATTAGAGTGTTGTCGATCTTAATGTTAAGTTGTGCAACACCTGCTCTAATACCAAACATAATATAGTAGGTTTTGCCAGTGTTAAGTGTAGGTTTATTGGCTGTCATCCAAGTCGATATTTTGAGCAGCTCCTCGTTAACAATGGTGTTGAGGGTGGCAAGATTAGGGTGGGAGATGACATAAGTCGTGTCGTCAGCAAAGATGATGGGTTTCAGGTGTTGGGATATGTTTGGAAGATCAATGATGTAAATGAGGAAGAGCAGGGGTCCAAGGACACTTCCCTCGGAACTCCAGTATCAAGTGGCCGTATTGATGAGGCTGTGTCTTTAATGGTGACATACTGATACCTATTAGAAAGGTAGGATTTAAAATATGCAAGCGCATGGCCTCTTATACCATAGTGATCAAGTTTGTGGAGTAGGATGCCGTGGTCATCTGTGTCAAACGCTTTTCTTAGGTCAATAAAAATTCCCAGTGGATATTCTTTATTTTGCAATGCTGTGTAAAGCAGGTCTAGAATTTTTATAACTGCATCATTAGTGCTTTTATTTTTCCTGAATCCAAATTGGCAGGGGTTGAGTATGTTTTGTGATGTTATAAATGAATATAGTGCACGAGTTTCTCGAAGATTTTGGATAGCAATGGTAAGTTTGATATTGGCCTATAGTTGTTTACGTCTGTAGGGTCACCACCTTTATGTATTGGTGTAACCCTTGCTGTCTTGAGTAGTGTCGGGGAAGTGCTAGTTTCTAGTGACTTGTTAAAAAGTAATGTAATAGCATGCGAAAGGACATGGGCCGCTCGCTTGTACAATAATGAGACAGATTCCCCGAGTTATTTTTAAGTGACTTTATGATCGCGGTGACTTCCGTGGGCTCAGTTGGTACAAGATAGAAGGAATTTGGGAAATTCCCATCTAGGTAGTCCCCGGCACGGGCATTGGTACGTGGGATTTTACTGGTGAGATTAGATCCTATGTTTGAGAAGAAGTCGTTTATCTTGTTAGCTGTATCAGTGGGATGCAGTGGTGTTTCATGAGGTTTAGTTAGAACAATATTCTTGTTTTTTTTTTCAGTTTGTGGGTCCCCAGAATCTGGGAAAGTGTTTTCCAGGTCTCATGACAATCAATATTCTCAGACCAGAGACCAATCAATACTCTCAGTTCCCAGGCCAATCAATACTCTCAGACCAGAGATCAATCAACATTATCAGACCAGAGGCCAATCAATACTCTCAGACCAGAGACCAATCAACACTCAGACCAGAGACCACAATCCAGCACGGGTACACCAGTGGCCGGTGTCACCATGGTCCGCTACTGGCTGTTCCACCTTCACACCACCACCGACACCTTCTGACCCCAGCATTCAAGAATTACTCTTATTCCATTAATCGATTAAGTTTAATATTCCAAGTCAACAGGGTAAAAATTAAGTCCAAGTGACAATATTATAGGAAAATGGCCTGTATGGTAAGGTTCAGCACGGGTCAATGTCGCTTGTCACTGTTACCATTTCTTAATGTCAAACGAGTACTGCGGAATGATCGTTCAACTTTTAATCAGAACACAGAGGAAATTTCCTGATTTGATTGAAAAAATAAGGGCTCCCTGTGTGTGTGTGCGTGTGTGCGTGTGTGTGTGTGCGTGTGCGTGTGTGTGTGTACTCACCTAGTTGTGGTTGCAGGGGTCGATTCACAGCTCCTGGCCCCGCCTGTTCAATGGTCGGTACTAGGTCACTCTTCCTGCTCCATGAGCTTTAGCATACCTCTTCTTAAAGCTATGTATGGATCCTGCCTCCACTACCTCACTTCCCAGACTATTACACTTCCTGACAACTCTGTGACTGAAGAAATACTTCCTAATATCCCTGTGATTCAATAGAGTCTTCAACTTCCAACTGTGTGTGTGTGGGAGAGAGAGAGAGAGAGAGAGAGAGAGAGAGAGAGAGAGAGAGAGAGAGAGAGAGAGAGAGAGAGAGAGAGAGAGAGAGAGAGAGAGAGAGAGAGAGAGAGAGAGGTCAAACATTGAGACTGGATAGCTTTTACTTTGTGTGGTTAGTTATTGCTGATTAAAAAATACTACATAAAACATCTAAACACCATTTGCTTGCAGACTCAAAAACACACGCCAGTGTATGATAGTGAGTGTAAAACACACGCCAGTGTATGATAATGGTTGTAAAACACACGCCAGTGTATGATAGTGGGTGTAAAACACACGCCAATGTATGATAGTGGTTGTAAAACACACGCCAGTGTATGATAATGGTTGTAAAACACACGCCAGTGTATGATAATGGTTGTAAAACACACGCCAGTGTATGATAATGGTTGTAAAACACACGCCAGTGTATGATAATGGTTGTAAAACACACGCCAGTGTATGATAATGGTTGTAAAACACACGCCAGTGTATGATAATGGTTGTAAAACACACGCCAGTGTATGATAATGGTTGTAAAACACACGCCAGTGTATGATAGTGGTTGTAAAACACACGCCAGTGTATGATAGTGGTTGTAAAACACACGCCAGTGTATGATAGTGAGTGTAAAACACACGCCAGTGTATGATAGTGAGTGTAAAACACACGCCAGTGTATGATAATGGTTGTAAAACACACGCCAGTGTATGATAATGGTTGTAAAACACACGCCAGTGTATGCTAGTGGTTGTAAAACACACGCCAGTGTATGATAATGGTTGTAAAACACTCGCCAGTGTATGATAGTGGTTGTAAAACACACGCCAGTGTATGATAGTGAGGGTAAAACACACGCCAGTGTATGATAATGAGTGTAAAACACACGCCAGTGTATGATAATGGGTGTAAAACACACGCCAATGTATGATAGTGGTTGTAAAACACACGCCAGTGTATGATAGTGAGTGTAAAACACACGCCAATGTATGATAGTGGTTGTAAAACACACGCCAGTGTATGATAGTGGGTGTAAAACACACGCCAATGTATGATAGTGGTTGTAAAACACACGCCAGTGTATGATAGTGGTTGTAAAACACACGCCAGTGTATGATAGTGGTTGTAAAACACACGCCAGTGTATGATAGTGGTTGTAAAACACACGCCAGTGTATGATAGTGGTTGTAAAACACACGCCAGTGTATGATAGTGGTTGTAAAACACACGCCAGTGTATGATAGTGGTTGTAAAACACACGCCAGTGTATGATAGTGGTTGTAAAACACACGCCAGTGTATGATAGTGGTTGTAAAACACACGCCAGTGTATGATAGTGGTTGTAAAACACACGCCAGTGTATGATAGTGGTTGTAAAACACACGCCAGTGTATGATAGTGGGTGTAAAACACACGCCAATGTATGATCGTGGTTGTAAAACACACGCCAGTGTATGATAATGAGTGTAAAACACACGCCAGTGTATGATAGTGGTTGTAAAACACACGCCAGTGTATGATAATGGGTGTAAAACACACGCCAGTGTATGATAGTGGGTGTAAAACACACGCCAGTGTATGATAGTGGTTGTAAAACACACGCCAGTGTATGATAGTGGGTGTAAAACACACGCCAATGTATGATAGTGGTTGTAAAACACACGCCAGTGTATGACAGTGGGTGTAAAACACACGCCAATGTATGATAGTGGTTGTAAAACACACGCCAGTGTATGATAGTGGTTGTAAAACACACGCCAGTGTATGATAGTGGTTGTAAAACACACGCCAGTGTATGATAGTGGGTGTAAAACACACGCCGATGTATGATAGTGGTTGTAAAACACACGCCAGTGTATGATAGTGAGTGTAAAACACACGCCAGTGTATGATAGTGAGTGTAAAACACGCCAGTACTCACCTAATTGTGGTTGCAGGGGTCGAGACTCAGCTCCTGGCCCCGCCTCTTCACTGATCGCTACTGGGTCCTCTCTCTCTCTGCTTCCTGAGCTTTGTCATACCTCTTCTTAAAACTATGTATGGTTCCTGCCTCCACTACTTCACTTGCTAGGCTATTCCACTTCCTGACAACTCTATGACTGAAGAAATACTTCCTAACGTCCCTGTGACTCGTCTGAGTCTTCAGCTTCCAGTTGTGACCCCTTGTCCCTGTGTCCCCTCTCTGGAACATCCTATCTCTGTCCACCTTGTCTATTCCCCGCAGTATCTTGTATGTCGTTATCATGTCTCCCCTGACCCTTCTGTCCTCCAGTGTCGTCAGTCCGATTTCCCTTAACCTTTCCTCGTACGACATTATCTTGAACTCTGGGACTAGCCTTGTTGCAAACCTTTGTACTTACTCTAACTTCTTGACGTGCTTGACCAGGTGTGGGTTCCAGACTGGTGCTGCATACTCCAGTATGGGCCTAACATACACAGTGTACAGTGTCTTGAACGATTCCTTATTAAGGTATCGGAACGCTATTCTCAGGTTTGCCAGGCGCCCGTATGCTGCAGCGGTTATTTGGTTGATGTGTGCCTCCGGTGATGTGCTCGGTGTTATGGTCACCCCGAGGTCTTTCTCCCTGAGTGAGGTCTGTAGTCTTTGTCCACCTAGCCTATACTCTGTCTGCGGTCTTCTTTGTCCCTCCCCAATCTTCATGACTTTGCATTTGGCTGGATTGAATTCGAGAAGCCAGTTGCTGGACCACATGTCCAGCCTGTCCAGGTCTCTTTGCAGTCCTGCCTCATCCTCGTCCGATTTAATTATTCTCATGAACTTCACGTCATCTGCAAACAGGGACACTTCAGAGTCTATTCCTTCAATCATGTCGTTCACATACATCAAAAATAGCACTGGTCCTAGAACTGACCCCTGTGGGACCCCGTGTATGATAGTGGGGGTAAAACACACGCCAGTGTATGATAGTGAGTGTAAAACACACGCCAGTGTATGATAGTGGGTGTAAAACACACGCTAATGTATGATAGTGGTTGTAAAACACACGCCAGTGTATGATAGTGGGTGTAAAACACACGCCAGTGTGATAGTGGGTGTAAAACACACGCCAATGTATGATAGTGGGTGTAAAACACACGCCAGTGTATGATAGTGGGTGTAAAACACACGCTAATGTATGATAGTTGTTGTAAAACACACGCCAATGTATGATAGTGGGTGTAAAACACGCGCCAATGTATGATAGTGGGTGTAAAACACACGCCAGTGTATGATAGTGGGTGTAAAACACACGCCAGTTATGATAGTGGGTGTAAAACACACGCCAGTGTATGATAGTGGGTGTAAATCACACGCCAGTGTATGATAGTGGGTGTAAAACACACGCCAGTGTGATAGTGGGTGTAAAACACCCGCCAATGTATGATAGTGGGTGTAAAACACACGCCAGTGTGATAGTGGGTGTAAAACACACGCCAATGTATGAGAGTGGGTGTAAAACACACGCCAGTGTATGATAGTGGGTGTAAAACACACGCCAATCTATGATAGTGGTTGTAAAACACACGCCAGTGTGATAGTGGGTGTAAAACACACGCCAATGTATGAGAGTGGGTGTAAAACACACGCCAGTGTGATAGTGGGTGTAAAACACACGCCAATGTATGAGTGGGTGTAAAACACACGCCAGTGTATGATAGTGGGTGTAAAACACACGCCAGTGTATGATAGTGGTTGTAAAACACACGCCAGTGTATGATAGTGGGTGTAAAACACACGCCAGTGTATGATAGTGGGTGTAAAACACACGCCAGTGTATGATAGTGGGTGTAAAACACACGCCAGTGTATGATAGTGGGTGTAAAACACACGCCAATGTATGATAGTGGGTGTAAAACTCAATTTCCACCTGTCTCATAACAGAGGGTCTAACACTCAGAGATTCCACCTCTGGTATAAGACGGAAGGTGCCAGACAAGAGAGGTTTCACCTCTGATGCAAGACAGAGGGTGCCAGACAAGAGAGGTTTCACCTCTGATACAAGACAGAGAGTGTCAAGACAAGAGGTTTCACCTCTGGTACAAGACAGAGGGTGTGCTTCTCTGAAAGTGTTCATGCCCAGCACATTGATGTTGCCACCCCTACTCATCTTGAAATGATGTTCTTCAAGCTCTGCATAAACATTAGTACCTCTGTACTAGCACGTGCAATGTACAGACCTCAGTGGCAACATGCAGACCCCATCAACTTCCTAATGGAAAATATGGACTCTCTTCTGCTTCAACACAACTGTCAACATATCATAACTGTTGGTGACCTCAACCAACACCTTATACAGAAGGACTTTGATGACCTTCTTGCAGTATTTGACATGAGAGAACTTTGTTGATTTCCCTACTCACATCTCTGGCTCCTCCCTTGACCCAGTAGTGAGTGATCTGGCAGAAGGTATAGTCATTTGTCAACCCCTCGGCTACGGTGGATCATCTAACCACAAGGCTGTTTTTACGACACTTAAGATCCCAACAGAACAAGGCGAGGAGTCCACACGCACAACCTGGCTATGGGAGAGGTAATTGGCCAGCCCTTTGCTCTGAGCTCGCCACCACCTATTGGAATGCTCTTCTCCAAGGGGATGTTGACAACCAAGTGAAAGCCTTCACTGGACACATCCTTAATCTGCAACAAGAATACATTCCTCACCGGCAATATGTGACGAAGCCTACAGATCAACCTTGGTTTGGCTTTCGTTGTAGAGAGGCTGCTACTGCTAAGTACAAAGCATGGCGAAGGTATCAGAGACATCCTACCACCTATAACAGGAACTTGCACAGGCAAGCCTGTAGGCATATGAGTGACGTTCAAAAGTGGGCCATTGCTAAATGGGAGGTGGACACAAAAAAGAAAGCTAGCATCAGGTAGGGTAGGCTCCAAAACCTGGTGGTCCCTGGTCAAGGACAGACAAGGTTATCTGCCTGATGAACTCATTCCACCTCTAAATCGACAGGATGGGACCAACTCTACTAGTAGTCAAGAGAAGGCGGACCTCTTTGCCGAACACTTTGCTACCAAAATGCAAGTTCCTGATCCAGCCAGGGACCCTCCTTGGCTATCTGCAAGAACTGTGTCAAAACTGTCAGTGGTGACAATAAGGCAGGAGGAGGTGCATTTCCTTCTTAAATTGCTTGACCAAGAAAAGGCTGTGGGCCCAGACAAGTTGAGCCCAAGATTGCTGAGATGTGCAGACCAGCTAGCAGCACCTCTAACTCGAATCTTTCAGCACTGCCTAGTACAGTGTAAATGGCCCTCTCTGTGGAAAGAGGCAAATGTAGTCCCTGTTCACAAAAAGAGCAGAGCAGAACTCAGCAACTACAGATCAGTGTCACTCCTGTCAATCACTGGTAAGATCCTTGAGACAATAATCTCAAGACAAATGACAGAGTTTCTCGACTACCACTCACTACCTTGTGATCGTCAATATGGCTTCAGAAGAGGTTACTCTGCTGCTGATTTGTTGTTAAACCTCTCCACTAAGTGGCACCAGTCACTGGATGAATCCAAAATCAGCTGTGTGGTAACACTGGACATTGCTGGTGTTTTCGACCGGGTGTGGCACCAGGGCCTCTTAGCAAAACTTCAAGCACTGGGAATTGCAGGCTCTACGCTATGTCTCCTCAGTGATTACCTTCATGGTAGATCTCTAAGTGTAGTTCTCAATGGAACGGAATCAGCAAGACATCCTATTGGGGCAAGTGTTCCACAAGGAAGCGTGCTGGGACCATTGTTATGGAATGTCTACTGCAACGACCTTCTTCATCTCATCCCAGAATCCCATGCATATGCAGACGACTGTACACTGACATTCACTCATCCAAGAGAAGAAATGCCAGCTGCTCTAAGCTACATCAATCACCAGCTAAGAGCTATATCAGCTTGGGGAAATAGATGGCAAGTAACATTTGAACCTGAGAAAATGCAAATGATGATGATGGTCTCTAGGCACCATGATGGTAATGCTAGTGCAGTAGTAAGGATAAATGGGAGGGTGTTGGCACCTGGAGAAGTTGATATCCTTGGGGTGAAATTTGACTCCAAACTAACCATGAAGAACCATGTTGTAAATCTTGCAAACAAGGCAGCCAGGAAGCATAGAGCACTTCGCCGTATCTCGCATCTGCTTGACAGCAGGGGTTGCAAGATTCTGTACGAGGCACAAGTACGCTCACACCTTGAGTATGCTCCACTTTCTTGGTTTGCCTGCCCCCTCTCTCATCTGCGACTCCTTGACAGAGTAGAGAACAGAGCAAAACGTCTCATTTCTCGCCTGGACCCATCCTGGATATATCTGTCATTTCAGCAGAGCTTTCATTACAGGAGGGATGTGGGTGGGCTTACTGTTATGTACAAGGCCAATATTGTCAAAGTACCACACTTGGATCCACTTTGAGGACAGCGTGAAACAAGCTTTAATGCCACAAGACGGGCAGAAAGCAGTAACTTCACTCTAGCTGTACCCTTCTCCAGAACATCACTCCATCTGAGATCATACATACCCAGGATGACTCGAGTATGAAACGCATTCGTACAGCATAATGATGTCAACGAGATAGTTGATCAGATGAAAATGTTGGCCCACAGATGGCTCCAACTTCATCCTGTTTCCTACTTGTATGTTTCATAACAATAAAAATGCTTTCAAATGAGCTGATGTAGGTAACAGCTCTTAGCTTGTCAATAAAGTTAGGAATCCTTAAACTGTAAAAAGCTTGTCAATAAAGCTAGGGATCCTTAACCTAACCTTGTCAAACCCTGTGTAAAAAAAAAAAAACGACTTCTCATTCTTCAACGTAAATACCAAAAGCCAGGGCCAGGCACTCACTGATGCCATATTGTAGCAGAGTCACTGTAATAACACTCTTATTCTCCCACCATACTTCTGATTGCTGATCTACCTTTATATCTTAGAGATGAGATATCCTGAAATTTTGGAGATATCTTTATAAGAGATATATCCTGAACTCTCATTATTTGTCATTATTACTGACGTTTCAAGAAGTTTCTCATTAAAATCAAACAGAGGAAACAGATTAGTGAAGAAAAGACACTGTAAAACAAACTTATTTGGACGACTTTTCGCTCTGGGTGGAGCTTCATCAAGTCACAAAGCAGAACTTAATCCCAGTACAAACTTGTTTTGTAAAGTCTCTTTTCCTCACAAGGAATAAGACAGGTTTATGTATTTAGTTAATGTAATAGTGGGAGAATTAACGAGAGGATTTACAAAAATGTGCATCCTTCCACATGTCCCATTGATTACCACCTGTCCCACTTGACTATCTTGCACCAACTGAGCCCACGGAAGTCACCGAGATTATAATGGCACTTAAAAATAACTCAGGGAATTTGTCTCATGTCCCACCATTACTGTACAAGCGAGCGGCCCATGTCCTTTCGCATGCTATTTCATTACTTTTTAACAAGTCACTAGAAACTAGCACCTTCCCGAAACTACTCAAGATGGCAAGGGTTACACCAATACATAAAGGTGGTGACCCTACAGACTTAAACAACTATAGGCCAATATCAAACCATTGCTATCCAAAATCTTTGAGAAACTCGTGCACAGGGGACTATATTCATTTATAACGGCACAAAACATACTCAACCCCTGCCAATTTGGATTCAGGAAAAATAAAAGCACTAATGATGCAATCATAAAAATGCTAGATCTGCTTTACACAGCATTGGAAAATAAGGAATATCCACTAAGAATTTTTATTGACCTATGAAAAGCTTTTGACACAGTAGACCACGACATCCTACTCCACAAACTTGACCATTACGGTATAAGAGGCCATGCGCTTGCTTATTTCAAATCTTACCTTACTAATAGGTATCAGTATGTCGCCATTAAAGACACAGCATCAACAGCACGGCCACTTGATACTGGAGTTCCGCAGGGAAGTGTCCTTGGTCCCCTGCTCTTCCTCATATACATCAATGATCTTCCAAACGTATCCCAACACCTGAAACCCATTCTCTTTGCTGACGACACGACTTATGTCATCTCACCCTAATCTTGCCACCCTCAACACCATTGTTAACGAGGAGCTGATCAAAATATCGACTTGGATGACAGCCAATAAACTTACGCTTAACACTGACAAAACCTACTAATTATGTTTGGTAGCAGAGCAGGAGATGCACAAATTAACATTAAGATCGACAACACTCTAATTACCAGACATAATGAGGGCAAATTCCTAGGCCTATACCTTGACAACAACCTGAATTTCAGCACCCATATCCAACACATAACCAAAAAAGTATCCAAAACAGTTGGGATCCTCTCCAAGATACGATACTACGTGCCGCAAAATGCCCTTCTCACACTATACCACTCGCTTATTTATCCATACCTCACCTATGCTATTTGTGCTTTGGGATCAACTGCAGCAACACCTAAAGCCAATAATAACCCAACAAAAAGCTGCAGTAAGAATAATCACTAAATCCCATCCCTGGCAACACCCCCCCCCCACTCTTCATAGATCTAAACTTACTCCCTGTTCAGTACATCCACACTTACTACTGTGCAATCTACATCTACAGGACCTTAAACTCCAATATCAACCTTGACCTAAAACGCTTTCTTGATAGTTGTGACAGAACCCACAGGCATAACACCAGACACAAACATCTCTACGACATTCCCCGTGTCCGACTAAACCTTTAAAAAAATTCAATGTATGTCAATCTGGAACACCCTACCTGAGAACTCTAGAACTGCAGACACATTCATCACCTTCAAAACTACCATTAGAAAACATCTTATCTCCCTGATACACCCCGTCAACTAACTACACGAATACCACCTGGTGGTTCACACTTACACTCACTCACCCATTTGACCATAAACAGAAATATTAATCTCAATCTTAAAATAATGAATCCTATGATACTCCAATACTGAAACTATGTACTGTGCCAAAACAAAAGCATTCACATTGCTAAACTCACAAACTAGTATTTAGTCACTTAGCCATAATACCAACTTACCTCATAATTTGTAATATTTTAAAATAAAGAATTAAACTAAGTCTGCCCGAAATGCCTAGCCATGCTAGGTGTTCTAGTGGTACACTCTGTAATCATTATTTTACTACATGTAAACCACACAATAACCAAATTCTGTAAACTCAGCATTGTAATCCTTATAGAGAATAAACATTGAATTTGAATTTGACTGCACGTCCATTACTAGGCTCTACTTGACTGGTGTTTCAACACCAAGAAAGCTATAATTCCTAAAACAGGTACAAACTTAAACTCCCAACGTATAT